>NC_041406.2:119531213-119726345 GCF_900747795.2 Erpetoichthys calabaricus | reverse complement strand
ATAGCGAATTTCTCGTATCTAGAACAAACGTCCCCATTGAAAATAATGGAAATCCAGTTAATCCGTTCCGCATCCCAAATATATTGACATAAAAATCAATTTTCCTAACAAATAACACTGATAAATTATATATACTGTAGTCTACCTTTAATAAATAACACTGGTAAATAATATAACTGATTATTAAAAGAATCAAAACAGGTGTCCAAAGTGCAGTAGAGCATTCAATAAATCTTTAAATAAATAATCCTTAAAACAGTTGTGAAGTGGAGGTTTAAAGTACATAAGAATAACAATCCTTTAACACGACGTTAAAACGTCAACAGGAAGCAGTCTTCAAAAAACAGATGACAATCCCCGGTGCTTCTTCTCTGTTAGCGTCTCACCTGCTTCTCCCATGCGGGCTCCGCAACAGGCGAGACACTTAATGCAGCTGACCTTCTCTACACCGTCCTGCTTCAGCTGTTTGGCTCGCCTGTTCAGCTACATGCGAGCCTGCACTCGCTCGCTCTCCTGCACCGACTTCCTAATGCTGCGGATTCCTGCCTCCTCCTGCAACCTCCGTTCTCTCTCCTCTCCTCTATTTTCTTTTACTTCTTCTCCCCCTTAACCGGCTCGCGCTTCTCTATATATGCAGGGAAGACATGGCAGCTGCAGCCCATCCGCCACAGGACAAATCATGGATGTGGGCAGTTTCCCACCTGTGCACTTAGGTGAGAAACGCAGACACCGCAGATCGCCCTGCGGCTCGCTACTGCTACCACGCCCCCTCGCTAAGCCGCGAGCTATACCCACAGCCTGGCTTGTGGCTCGTTATGCGAGCCAATGCTCGTATTTAGATCTGAATTTTTCACTCATACTTTCCTCGTATTTTGAATTTCTCGTATACAGAGGTGATCGTATCTCTTGGTTCCACTGTATATACATATATATATATATATATATATATATATATATATATATATATATATATATATATATATATATATATATATATACATATCTACATATATATACACATATATATACATATCTACATATATCTAGACATATATATATAAATATATATATATATATACTACCAAAATACCCGCGCTTCGCAGCGGAGAAGTAGTGTGTTAAAGAGGTTATGAAAAAAAAAAGGAAACATTTTAAAAATAACGTAACATGATTGTCAATGTAATTGTGTTGTCATTGTTATGAGTGTTGCTGTGTTTTATATATATAAAATACACACACACACATAGAAACATATATATACATATACATATACACATATATATACATATCTACATATTATATATATATATATATATATATATATATATATATATATATACATATACACATCCACATATCAACATATATATATACACATATATACAGACACACACGGTTTATGGGTGATGATTGTTTTACTCTTTTTATGTTTATTTTATTTTATTGTAGAATCAACTCCTATCTGCGCACAGCAGGGCAGCCGTGGGCGGATGCGTATGGTGTATTCACTCCATGTTATCGTGCATTGCGCCGTCAGTGGTATTTTGATAAAAGAATTTGAACAACATATAAGAAGCGTATAAATTATTAAACAGTAAAACATTAACATTTAAGAAGTAAAGTTACATTAAGTACTACTGCAGTGCCTTCGGGTATACCTCATTTTTTGTTTGCCCATTACATGCTTAAATGTATACATTTTTTGGTGCACCTACCTGAGAACACGCGACATATAACCGAGCGTGGGAGAAGCATGGATTTTAAACACGCGTTGAGTTCATCTGCTGGTCTCCCTCGTGGAATAACTGGTAATGTTTGACTAAAATCTACAGCGAGTAAAACGACATTACCTCCTATTTTTTTTTTATGATCTCTGAGATGTTGCTTTTTTCGGTTCAAGGCTTCATAAGCTCTTTTATGTTGTATGGTGTACTTATCCCAAACCATCATCTTTGAATGTTGCAAGACTTTCGCCTTGTATGTAGATCGGGGTAATTACATCATTGCATTCCTAGTCTGAATCACAATCTGATTGTATGGGTGGTTACCTGGCACTGTAGGGTTGCCACCCGTCCTTTAAAATACGGAATCGTGCCGCGTTTGAGAATGAAATTGCGCGTCCCGTTTTGAATCAATACTGGACGGGATTTATCCCGTATTTTTTTTTATCTTTTTTTTGTTAAAGCAGCGTCTCATGCAAATCATCCCACACGCATTTTATGAAGATGCCTCCTTTCCTACTTTTGATTGGGTTAATACTTGATGTCATCGTTAGTTTGATTGGTGTTTTTAACTGTCCACTGAGGAGGGCGTGTCTTTTAAGTAGAGTCTGCAAAGTGTTGGCACTGAGATGTGGCGTCAGCGCCATAGTTGAAGCCCCTAACGTTGCGGTCAGCAAGTCGGCTAACATCCGCCATGTGCCGTCTTTCAGTTGCGAGAAGCAGATCATAGAATGGTTGAAACTGTTGCCCCCTAACGTTGCGCCACGGCGTGTGGTTCGTTTATACCTCGTGTCTTCTCATTAAACTTTTATCTCGCGAATATGTTATTGCAATCCGCAGCGGGAGCGTTTCTATAAACTTAATTTAAACTTACGTTTTACACCGTGCTTTGTTTCCCTTATGAACATGCTTGTATGCATAACTCGCTCCGTTCTCAATTGGTTAATTAATTTTTTGCTCTTCGCTGTTTGCGGGTCTTCCTCCATTTCCCCCTACTTCGTTCTTTTATCTCGCGAATATGTTATTGCAATCCTTAACGGGAGCGTTTCAATAAACTGATTGAAAATACTTTTGCATTTACCTTTTTAGTAAAAGGCGAGCTTTTAAGCCTGAGAAATCACCCCGTAAATGCACACGTTTAATTGGACATGTGTTAATATGTATGGTTACACAGTATTAAAAGACAGTGAACAACGTCAGTTACCTTTGTTCCCGCGTTTGATAAAAGGTGAGCTTTTAAGCCTGAGAAATCACCCCGTAAATGCACACGTTTAATTGCACGTGTTAATATGTATGCTTACACAGTATTAAAAGACAGTCAAAAATTAACGTCATTTACCTTCGTTCCCGCGTGTGACTCGTGCTGTAAATGTCTTCCTTGTTTTTAGTTCACGTGATTACGTAGGAGGCGTGATGACGCGATACGTGACTCCGCCTCCTCCATTAGAGTGTATGGACAAAAAATATGTTCCAGTTATGACCATTACGCTTTGAATTTCGAAATGAAACCTGCCTAACTTTTGTAAGTAAGCTGTAAGGAATTAGCCTGCCAAATTTCAGCCTTCCACCTACACGGGAAGTTGGAGAATTAGTGATGAGTCAGTCAGTCAGTGAGTGAGTGAGTGAGTCAGTCAGTCAGTGAGGGCTTTGCCTTTTATTATTATAGATATATATATATATATATATATATATATATATATATATATATATTTGCAGTTGGAGATCCACAAAGGGAGAAAAAATGAATCACGTATCATATAATAGTTTTATTCCTGAGCTTTCAACCCCTATCAGGGGTCTTCATCAGAGGATAATGCTTAGACTTAGAATCAAAGGCAATATATAGCAACACATTCGGGGGGGTGGAGTAATGTGTGGTGGAGGTGGCTAAGTCAGTATGATCAAGGGGGGGGGGGGGGGGGTTGTATAGTTTAATTATTGTGTACATGTCCTTCTTAAGTTGGCATATGCTGGACTTATGTCCAAGTGTCTGTTGATGGCGTTTTCATCTGATAGCCAAGACTCGGCCAATTTTACTTTTGCGTTGTCCCAGTTGAATGTGTGTCCTGTCGATTTAGTATGTGCATATATCAAAGATAGTGCGTCCTTTCTTCTGACGGCGTTGCGATGTTCCTGTACACGTGTTGAGATTCTTTTTGACGTTTGTCCTATGTATACCGCTGAGCAAGAATTGCATGGAATACTATAAACTGCGTTTCGTGTTTCGGCTGTCGATTTCTTGTTTTTAGCATTAAACAGGACCATGCGCAGATTGTTCGTGGGTTTATGTGCTATTCTGATGCCCCACTTGGTCAGGGTGCGTGCCGTGCCTTCTGACACATTATGGTGATACGGGAGTGAATGCCAGGTGGGGTGGGGGTTCTGATTTAAGTCGATTGTATGCTGATTCCTTTGGCGTCTGCTGTGTAGACTCCGATTAACTCTTTTAGGGCGGATGTCGACTTTTGTCGACAGGAGGGGTTGAAGGCGAATGTCGACAAAAGTCGACATCCAGGGATAAAGGGCGACAATCAGCTGTTAATGGCGACAAATCTCACTGTCACGTCACAGGCATTCCCTCTGTGCTTGGAGGAATGCTAGACTCGTTGACTCGGCAAATAAACATTGCGTGTGCGTGAGTTGCGAAATGTAAACAAAGGCAAGATGGCACCGACATGTGAAAAGGCAGCGAAGCAAGTGCAGAAAAGAAAACACTTGGCAGACGTTGTTTTGCGCATTACCGCGGAGTCGGACTCTTGATTTTTCAGAATCGGACTTTATTGGCAGTGATCAGGAGATCGAGCAAGAGAGTTAGAAGCAGGCATCAGCTGATCAGACACCAGCCGATGCCGCGCGAGCGGATCTGCTGCCAGTTGAGTGCCTTCGCGCAGCCGATGCATCTACGGCAAGGTTCGCATGGGATAAATACACATACATTGATCCGTTGAGAGTTTACAAGACGGCATGGCTTGCTTTTGGACACGACAGATCACCGCCTGCTGTACTTCAGGCTGCTCTCTCCTGATGCTGCTTTTCAGCTACTGTCAGACAAGACAAACAGGTAGGCAGAGATTTTTTTTGAATTGCGCGCTTAGAATTAAGGCCAAAAAGTTCCATCTTGGTCTCATCAGACCAGAGAATCTTATTTCTCACCATCTCAGAGTCCTTCAGGTGTCTTTTAGCAAACTCCATGCGGGCTATCATGTGTCTTGCACTGAGGTATGTGTGGAGACAACCAGGCACTGCTCATCACTTGTCCAATACAGTCCCCACAGTGAAGTATGGCGGTGTCAGCATCATGCTGTGGGGGTGTTTTTCAGCTGCAGGGACAGGACGACTGGTTGCAATCGAGGGAAAGATGAATGCGGCCAAGTACAGGGATATCCTGGACAAAAACCTTCTCCAGAGTGCTAAGGACCTCAGACTGGGCCGAAGGTTTACCTTCCAACAAGACAATGACCCTAAGCACACAGCTAAAATAACGAAGGAGTGGCTTCACAACAACTCTGTGACTGTTCTTGAATGGCCCAGCCAGAGCCCTGACTTAAACCCAATTGAGCATCTCTGGAGAGACCTAAAAATGGCTGTCCACCAACGTTTACCATCCAACCTGACAGAACTGGAGAGGATCTGCAAGGAGGAATGGCAGAGGATCCCCAAATCCAGGTGTGAAAAACTTGTTGCATCTTTCCCAAGAAGACTCATGGCTGTATTAGCTCAAAAGGGTGCTTCTACTAAATACTGAGCAAAGGGTCTGAATACTTAGGACCATGTGATATTTCAGTTTTTCTTTTTTAATAAATCTGCAACAATTTCAAAAATTCTTTTTTTTGTCTGTCAATGTGGGGTGCTGTGTGTACATTAATGAGGAAAAAAAATAATTTAAATGATTTTAGCAAATGGCTGCAATATAACAAAGAGTGAAAAATTGAAGGGGGTCTGAATACTTTCCGTACCCACTGTACATTATTTGATGCAATAGGTAGATCCACAGCCACAGGGAATGCACAAACCAGTGTGTTTCTTCATGCCAGTCCCAAGCCCAGATAAATGGGGAGGGTTACGTCAGGAAGGGCATCCGGTGTAAAATTTTGCCAAATCGATATGGGGACAAATATTCATACCACATCGGTCGAGCCCCGGGTTAACAACGACCGCCACCAGTACTGTTAGTCAAAAGGGTGCAGGTAGAAATTTGGTTACTGTTGGCCGAAGAAGAAGGAGAAGAAGATGGGGGAGACGTGTCCGGAGGCAGGAGGAGAGGAGGAAGGTCAAGAGAGTGGAACTGAGAGTAGGAACTTTGAATGTTGGCAGTATGACTGGTAAGGGGAGAGAGTTAGCCGATATGATGGAGAGAAGGAAGGCTGATATATTGTGCGTGCAAGAGACTAAATGGAAGGGGAGTAAGGACAGGTGGATTGGAGATGGATTCAAATTGTTCTATCATTGTGTGGATAGGAGGAGAAATGGAGTAGGGGTAATTCTGAAGGAACAGTATGTCAAGAGTGTTTTGGAGGTGAAAACAGTGTCAGACAGAGTAATGATTATGAAGCTGGAAATGGAAGGTGTGATGATGAATGTTGTTAGTGCATATGCCCCGCAAGTTGGGTGTGCAATAGATGAGAAAGAAGATTTTTGGAGTGTGTTGGATGAAGTGATGAACAGTGTACCCAAGGGACAGAAAGTGGTGATTGGAGCGGATTTCAATGGACATGTTGGTGAAGGGAGCAGAGGAGATGATGGATAGGTATGGTGTCATTTTGCCAAAATGATGGACATGGCTATGGTGAATACATATTTTAAGAAGAGGGAGGAACACAGGGTGACGTACAAGAGTGGTAGATTACATCCTATGCAGAAGAGTCAATCTGAAGGAGACTGAAGACTGCAAAGTAGTGGCAGGGGAAAGTGTAGTTAAGCAGCATAGGATGGTGGTCTGTAGGATGACATTGGAGATCAAGAACAGGAAGAGAGTGAGTGCAGAGCCAAGGATCAAATGGTGGAAGTTGAAAAAGGAAGACTATAAGGTTGAGTTTACGGAGAAGGTGAGACAGGCACTTGGTGGTAGTGAAGAATTACCAGACAGCTGGGAAACTACAGATGTAATAAGGGTGACAGCAAGAAGGGTGCTTGGCGTGACATCTGGACAGATGAAGAAGGAAAAGGAAACCAGGTGGTGGAATGGGGATGTACAGGAGAGTATACAGAGGAAAAGGATGGCAAAGAAGAAGTGGGATAGTCAGAGAGATGCAGAAAATAGACAAGAGTACAAGGAGATAAGGCGCAAGGTGAAGAGAGAAGTGGCGAAGGCTAAAGAAAAACTGTATGATGAGTTGTATGAGAGGTTGGCCACTAAAGAGGGAGAAAAGGACCTGTACCAATTGGCTAGACAGAGGGACCGAGCTGCGAAAGATGTGCAGCAGGTTAAGGTGATAAAGGATAATGATGGAAACATACTCACAAGCGAGGAGAGTGTGTTGAGCAGATGGAAAGAGTACTTTGAGAGGCTGATGAATGAAGAGAATGAGAGAGAGAAGAGGTTGGATGATGTGGAGATAGTGAATCAGGAAGTGCAACGGATTAGCAAGGAGGAAGTAAGGGCAGCTATGAAGAGGATGAAGAATGGAAAAGCCGTTGGTCCAGATTGCATACCTGTGGAAGCATGGAGGTGTTTAGGAGAGATGGCAGTGGAGTTTTTAACCAGATTGTTTAACACTAGAATTACCAGAGCCTACGAAAAAAATTCATAGATCCGGCCCACCTTAAATCGCTTCTTAAATCCGTTCACACCTCTCCGCCAGCGTCTTTTGTCCTCTAATTGTGCTGATAAACACAAGCTGCCAGCAGCCGGCTATTCCATCCCCCCACCGACTTAGAACGTGCACGAACTTCTCCCACCTCATGCCTTGATTGATTATCCGGGAGTGGAGTTTTTGAGTGGAAATAATAGATTACTGTAGAAACGGAACACATATGAAATGCGTGTGTTCCAAATTACGATCTATTATTTCCACTCTAAAACTCCACTTCACTCCTAGATAATCAATCAAGGCATGAGCTGGGAGAAGTTCGTGCACATTCTAAGTCGGTGGGGGGATGGAATAGCCGGCTGCTGGCAGCTTGTCTTTATCAGCACATTTAGAGGACAAAAGACGCTGGCGGAGAGGTGTGAACGGATTTAAGAAGCGATTTAAGGTGGGCCGGATCTACGAGTTTTTTCGTAGGCTATGGTAATTCTAGTGTTAATGGAATCTTCGAAAGTGAGAGGATGCCTGAGGAGTGGAGAAGACGTGTACTGGTGCCGATATTTAAGAATAAGGGGGATGTGCAGGACTGTAGTAACTACAGGGGAATAAAATTGATGAGCCACAGCATGAAGTTATGGGAAAGAGTAGTGAAAGCAAGGTTACGAAGTGAGGTGATGATTAGTGAGCAGCAGTATGGTTTTATGCCAAGAAACACCACCACAGATGCGATGTTTGCTCTGAGGATGTTGATGGAGACGTATACAGAAGACCAGAAGGAGTTGCATTGCGTCTTTATGGACCTGGAGAAAGCATATGACAGGGTGCCTCGAGAGGAGTTGTGGTATTGTATGAGGAAGTTGGGAGTGGCAGAGAAGTATGTAAGAGTTGTACAGGATATGTATGAGGGAAGCGTGACTATGGTGAGGTCTGTGGTAGGAGCGACGGATGCATTCAAGTTGGAGGTGGGATTATATCAGGGATTGGCTCTGAGCCCTTTCTTATTTGCAATGGTGATGGACAGGTTGACATACGAGATTAGACAGGAGTCACCGTGGACTATGATGTTTGCTGATGACATTGTGATCTGTAGCGAGAGTAAGGAGCAGGTTGAGTAGACTCTGGAGAAGTGGTGATGTGCTCTAGAGAGGAGAGAAATGAAGGTCAGTAGGAACAAGACAGAATACATGTGTGTAAATGTGAGGGAGGTCACTGGAATGGTGAGGAAGCAAGGAGTAGAGTTAGCGAAGGTGGATGAGTTTAAATACTTGGGATCAACAGTATAGAGTAATGGGGATTGTGGAAGAGAGGTGAAAAAGAGTGCAGGCAGGGTGGAATGGGGGGATAAGAGTGTCAGGAGTGATTTGTGACAGACGGATATCAGCTAGAGTGAAAGGGAAGGTCTACAGGACGGTAGTGAGACCAGCTGTGTTATATGGGTTGGAGACGGTGGCACTGACCAGAAAGCAGGAGACAGAGCTGAAGGTGGCAGAGTTAAAGATGCTAAGATTTGCACTGGGTGTGACGAGGATGGACAGGATTAGAAATGAGTACATTAGAGGGTCAGCTCAAGTTGGACGGTTGGGAGACAAAGTCAGGGAGGCAAGATTGCGTTGGTTTGGACATGTGCAGAGGAGAGATGCCGAGTATATTGGGAGAAGGATGCTAAGGATAGAGCTGTCAGGAAAGAGAAAAAGAGGAAGGCCTAAGCAAAGGTTTATGGATGTGTTGAGAGACGACATGCAGGTGATGGGTGTAACAGAACAACATGCAGAGGACAGAAAGATATGGTAGAAGATGATCTGCTGTGGCAACCCCTAACGGTAGCAGCCGAAAGAAGAAGATTTGATGCAACAGGTAGATGGCAGAAAAACATCTATTAAGAAGTTTGCCAGTAGGGTGTCCTGCAGTGATGAATCAGATTAAGTTAGTGAAATTCAGTGCACTGTACTTTAACAACAACAGCTGGTACTTGGTACAAGGGTACAAGTGCAACTGGATGCCTTTCATGTAGGCCTGAGCAATATATCGAGTAACACAATATGAACAATATTTTTAAATGGATCACTTGAAAATAAAACTATCGCGATATATTCATTTAATATTAACTAGGGTGCTCTGCCACCTGCTCACTTCGCTCACCAAATCCAAGGGGCAGGCACTGAGCTGATAGAAGGGCATCGGGGTGCTCCTCCATTACAGAAAGCAATTGCATTTAAAGAGATGGTATATAGAAGAGTATGCGGGGCACAGGAGGAAGACTGTTTGGTGCTTAGTTATTATAGATAGAAAATCAGTTACTCAAGTATTTCACTTCAACTGTCTATTTTAAAATACCAATAAATAATAAAACATAGTAAAAAGAAAAAGCAAAAAAGTAAAAGTAGAGGTAAAATGTAATAAAAATTTTAAAAATTAAATTATATTAACTCCTTGTCAAAAACAATATTTTGAATCTATCTAATCCTGGATGATTCTCTTTGTTCTTGATTTTTATTATATGAAGCTCTTTGCTCATTTTCTTTTTTCAACATTCACAAGGGGGCTCCGCCCCCTGCTCGCTTCGCTTGCCTACCCCCGGCGTTTTGAACCCGTGCCCGCTGGGCAGCCACATGTGAGGATGACACACGTTTAATACGGCGCGTTCGCCCATGTCACTCTGGGGCCCCCCACTGTTAATACGGAGCTCTGTCCGTACTATTATGCGGTGCATTGTGGACTACTGCAGACCCCGTAGTGTTTCCCGTTTCAGTTTGTATCTCGGTCAGTCGAGCTTTTGTTTTTGAAGCTTTTGAATTCCGGTCTTCATTATCTGTAACCTGCTGTCCATGTGTTTGGCCCCCTCGTTTAACCTGTTTATGACGTTTTACTTTGCTTTCTACTCTGTCTTTCATTTCTGATCTCGCTTTATTCTGCTTTTGTTTCAATGACACCTGGCCCGTGGTGAATATATTTTCCCTTTTTCGAGTAATAATTTTCATTTGTTTGCGATACTGTGATGTTTATCGTACTGTTAATAATGCATCACTGTAATGTGATTCATCCATGCTGTATAGTTTGGAAGTGTAAGGATGACGTATGTTTAATACGGAGCGGGTCTCCCCACTGTTACCACGAAGCTCTTTCCGAACTATTATGCGGTGCATTGTGGAGCACTGCGGACTCTGTAGTGTTTCCCGTTTCACTTCGTACCTCATTTAGTCGAGCTCTTTGTTTTTGGAGCAGTGCCTGCCTGGTCTGCGGCATTTCAGACGCACGTTGTAGGCGCCTGCGTTCATTAATTATATCCAGGCAGGCGCGTGTTTGTATCTCGGTCACTCGAGCTGTGTCGTGTTGAATCCGTGCCTGCTTTGCCTACGCAGTTTGAGACGCGCGTTGTAGGATGTGTGGTGTGGAAGTTTAACTGTCGTTGTTTCTGCCTTTATATTCTGTATCTCAGTGTGCATGTGTTTCGTGCCTAGGTTTTTTTGAAGCTGTTGCATTCCAGTTTTCATCATCTATAACCCGCTCTCCATGTGTTCGTCCCTGTTCTTTAATCCCTTTATAAAGTTTTACTTTGTTTCCTACTCTGTGTTTTATTTCTGACCTCGCTTTATCCAGCTTGCGGCATGTCAGACGGTTCGTAGTCTCTCTCGTTTTACTCTGGAGAGGGGGGGCTTTGTTCTGTAACCTGCTCTCCATGTGTTTGTCCCTGTTCTTTAACCTCTTTATGACGTTTTACTTTGTTTCCTACTCTGACGGTTCGTAGTCGTTTTGCTCTGGTGCGGGGGGGGGCTTTGTGTGGCGCCTGCGCACGTGCGTAGTCTCTTCCGTTTCACTCTGGGGGGGGGGGGGGCTTTGTGTGGCACTTGTGCACTATGTCTTTTGCGTCCATGGGCAGGTCCCTGCGTCCATATCCGGTTTACCATTCTCGTTTAGTAATATGGATTATCAGCTCTTGCCAATCTTTTTCTATCACGATCTAAAATTCGACGTTCTTGAATAAATAATTTGCTTTTCTGCCTTGCTGTTATAACTGACACAGTATAACAATAAAAGGGGGAGGGGTGTAGCATAGGACCTCTAATAAAAGCATCACATCATCATGGACTACCTGATTTGTCTTAACATGGGCACATTCTAAAATGATTCTCTGACATTCTCTCTCCAGGAACTGATAAATACTGCTTAGTACACTTTGACAGCTATAGTGCCTTGCATCCTAGCAATTCAGATTTCAAACAATTGCCAACTTGCCATTTGTGGTGGTATGGTGCTACCTAGCCTTCCATCATATTGCTGGGCTGCATATATACGAGGGAAATCCCAAAAGTAAGGTCTAAAGGGGTGGGGACGTAGATAAACTGTTCATACGGCTGTTGGCCACACTGTTGTGATTGGTGCTTCCTCCACTCCCAAACAAGCATGTGCGGCTTCGCTGGGATGCTCAATCTTAGCTTGGCAGCCCTTGAAAATGGAGCTACCGTTGAACGCTACCACTAAGTGCGAAGTTCGCGCAGGAGACCGTCAATTTCCGACGAGACAGTCACGAAGGTTGGGGAAAACATGCGTAAAGATCGGCGGATGGAACTTCATCACCCACCCACCCTACAGTCCGGACTTGGCACCCAGTGACTACCACCTGTTCCCCAAGTTGAAAGAGCATTTTTCCGGAAGGCGATTCTGCTCCGATGAAGAGGTGAAAGATGAGGTTCAACGCTTCCTGAAGGACATGGCGGCGAGCTGGTATGACATGAGCATTCTAAAACTACCACAGCGTCTACAAAAATGCATCAACCGAAATGGCGATTATGTAGAAAAACAAGTAAGTCTTTAACCTTTAAAATGATGTAAACATTATAGAAAATAAACGGTTGTTTGTATTTCTATAAAAATAGGAGACCTTACTTTTGGGATTGCCCTCGTACATACAGTGAGGTGTTAGAAATGGGACAGAAGATAATAGTCCAAACCTGCTTGACTAGCCCTGGAAATAAAATCATGGTCAAGATCTTCTCTGTATGGCTAGCTCTGCACTCAATTGCAACCACCAGAGATTTACCTGAAACTCATTTACACAAATGATATCAGTGAGAAAAAGGTACTTTCTATTATCGTGACGCAAATCAGTGGATTCACATGAATGATATCAGTGAAAAAAAAGGTACCTTTCTATTATCGTGACGCAAATAAAGACATTCACAAAGTTTGGCGCTATACACATGCAGAGCAGATTATGAAAGCAGTGGAATTCGAAAGGCTCCAAAAAAAAAAAAAAAAAAAGTATGAGCGATACAAATGTGGAGAAAGTTAAAGAATATGAAAAGTAGGAAAATTAGAATGTATAAAAAAAAGAAAGTAAAGATCGCAGTAGCGCAAACAAACGGAAATTATTACTCGAAAAAGGGAAAATAATTACCACGAACCAGGTGTCATTGGGAAAAAAAAGCAGGACAAAGTGAGATCAGAAAAACAAAGGGGCCAAACACATGCAGAGCAGGTTAGAGATAATGAAAACTGGAATTCAAAAAAATGTAAGCATGAAACAGATGCAGAGCAAGATACAGAATATGAAAGCAGAAAAAAACAACAGCGTCAAAAAAAGAAAGTAAACATTGCATTAGCGCAAAAAAAGAGAAATTATTACTCGGAGAAATAACTAAAAGGCAAATAGAGATCAAATATATGGACAGATGATATGTCAGAAGTATGTAAATATTGTAAGCCTTTGAAGTTTAAGTCAGAGAATTTCAAAAACGTGTTTTACCTCACATACATTTATTGGTTACTTTGCAAAAAAAATTATTAACCGCTGGTCCGCTGATGATGTAATTCGCTTTTGTCTGTGCTGAAATTCCAAACAGAGAAACCTATCCTGAATTATGGTACAAAGTCATTAAATACATGTCTCACTGACCTCATTTAAAAGATTCAGCATATTGGGACTCGAAAGATTCCAAATATTGTTTTTACATAAGTTCTGAAATAAAAGTGAAACTAATGAAATAGCAACAATTCAAAGAATAACAAAATCTTAAAAGTGTGTATCCGGAAAACCAAACACGGGGGTTGGCGAGCGAAGCGAGCAGGGGGCAAAGCCCCCTAGTATTTTAAATTATTAGACTGGCCTACCCCAACCACAAATACTAACTTTAAAGTTAGTTGGGGTGGAGCATAGTTACCTATAGGTCCCTAATGTTAATGTCCCCTTTGGGTGCCTACTCTTAAAAATGATAATATGATTTGCGTCATGATAAAAGTACCGAAAATAATATTTTGTAATGCAGTTTGCATTTAAACTGATAGTACTTAATTTGTGTGAACCATCTGATTTGTAACAAGGTGGTAGTGTGATGGTTTTGACAAACACTATTGGTTATTTCTTGTTAAAACTGGCACTCTACTTCTAAACCACCTTGACTGGACACATTCGTAAGTAACACTGGATGCTTCAGGTATTATCTGTAAATTATTCACAATGATGCTCTGCATATTTCAAGTGAGTAAAAAGTACTAGAAAATGACAAGCGACTGGTGTTTGTTATCTAGGTGTGTCATATACGAGGGTGAGTCAAAAATTATCCGCACTCCAGCTGTAGAATTTATTTTAATCAATTTTGAGAAAAGACAAATATATCATTTTTGACATAATCTCCCTGCTTTTCAATATACTTTACCCATCTGTCAACAAGCTTTCGTATTCCTTTATTAAAAAATGTTTTAGGTTGAGCTGTGAGCCATAAATGCACCGCTGTCTTTACCTCTTCATCACACATGAATCTTTGTCCTCATAGGGCTTCTTTCAAAACCCAAGTCTGTCGTGGATTATTGCATAGGCACAGTCATGGTTGATTTGCCACATCATCTACTGTCACTCGTCTATTTGACAGAATTATTTCATGTGCACACTCAATGCTGTCATCAGTCATGGATGGGCGTCCAGCTCCTTCTTCATGGCTGACACTTGTACGACCTTCCTTGAACTTCTCGATCTATTCAATTACCCCTATTCACAACAAAACACTTTCTCCATATTGTGCACAAAGTCTTTGATAAATATCGGCAGCAGGCACACCCTCAGACCACAAAAAACGAATCACTGCACGTTGCTCTTCTTTCGTAAAAATCACAAGTGGGGCAACCATTACTCCTCTCACTGCAGTTACAAATGATCTGACGTAACATGTTCACATCTGCACAGCAATGACTGGGGAGATAGGGACCTCGTATGCAAAGTGCTGATAAGACAGTGCTGCCAACAGAGGATTTAATATAACCGGAGTGCGGATAATTTTTGACTCACCCTCATAGGATTAATTGTTTCATTATTAAGTAGCCCTGGATATCTAATCTCAAATTAAGCTTTGGCTTTCAAATGTGAAGACTGCATTTTTAGTTAAGAAGGGTAGACCAACTTGAAAACCAAAGAACTGTCCATGGGAGAAAAGCATGCCATTCTAAAGCTAAGAAAAGGGGGAAAATCCATCAAAGGTACAGTAATCCCTCCTCCATCGCGGGGGTTGCTTTCCAGAGCCACCCGCGAAATAAGAAAATCCGCGAAGTAGAAACCATATGTTTATATGGTTATTTTTATATTGTCATGCTTGGGTCACAGATTTGCGCAGAAACACAGGAGGTTGTAGAGAGACAGGAACGTTATTCAAACACTGCAAACAAACATTTGTCTCTTTTTCAAAAGTTTAAACTGTGCTCCATGACAAGACAGAGATGACAGTTCTGTCTCACAATTAAAAGAATGCAAACACATCTTCCTCTTCAAAGGAGTGTGCGTCAGGAGCAGAGACTGTCATAAAGACAGAGAAAGCAAACAAATCAATAGGGCTGTTTGGCTTTTAAGTATGCGAAGCACCGCGGCACAAAGCTGTTGAAGGCGGCAGCTCACACCCCCTCCGTCAGGAGCAGGGAGGGAGAGAGAGAGAGAGAGAGAGAGAGAGAGAGAGAGAGAGAGAGAGAGAGAGAGAGAGAGACAGAGAAAAACAAACATGCAAAAATCAATACGTGCCCTTCGAGCTTTTAAGTATGCGAAGCACCGTGCAGCATGTCGCTTCACTAAGCAGCTGCACAGAAGGTAGCAACGTGAAGATAATCTTTCAGCATTTTTAGACGAGCGTCCGTATCATCTAGGTGTGCGAACAGCCCCCCTGCTCACACCCCCTACGTCAGGATCAGAGAAAGTGCAAGAGAGAGAAAGAGAAAAGTAAGTTGGGTAGCTTCTCAGCCATCTGCCAATAGCGTCCCTTGTATGAAATCAACTGGGCAAACCAACTGAGGAAGCATGTACCAGAAATTAAAAGACCCATTGTCCTCAGAAATCCGCGAACCAGCAAAAAATCCGCGATATATATTTAAATATGCTTACATATAAAATCCGCGATAGAGTGAAGCCGCGAAAGGCGAAGCGCGATATAGCGAGGGATCACTGTATTTCAAAAACATTGGGCATAGCCAGTACCACAATTTGGAATATCCTGAAAAAGGAGGAAACTATTGGTTTACTGAGCAACAGGCATCAAACTGGTCATCCAAAAACAACAACTGATGACAGACATACTGTATGGTGAGAGCAATAAAGAAAAACCTTAAGACAATGGTCCATAATATCATGAACAACCTCCAAACAGCGGGGGTGGAAATACCACAGTCTACTGTTCGAAGGTGACTTTGAGAACAATATAGAGGCCATACTACAAGATGCAAACCACTCTTCAACAGTAAACATTAGAAAGTCAGATTGGACTTCGCAAAAAAGTACAGAGATGAGCCATAACAGTTCTGGAACAAAGATAAGCCTCTACCAAAGTGGTGGAAAGACCAAAGTATGGAGAAGGAAGGGATCTTTCTGCTCATGATCCTAAACATACAAGCTCTTCTGTGGAGGTTGTGGTACAACTTGGGATTGCACGGCTTCTTCTGAACATGCTTGATCATTTCTACTAATGATGCAATTACTATGGTAGTTGCAGAATGAACTCAGAATTCTACAGAAGCATATTGTCTGCCAGTTTACGGAGAAATTCATCCAAACTAATTAGGAGGAACTTTATTATGGAAAAAGATAATGATCCAAAACACACTGCCACTTCAAAAAAGGACTTCATCAGGGGGAAATAATGGAAGGTTTTGGACTGGCCAGGTCAATCACTAGATGTTAACCCTTTTGAACATGCATTTCACTTCCCAATAAGAAGACTGAAGGAAAAAACCCTACAAAACAGACAACTAAAAGATGCTGTAGTAAAAGCCTGGAAGGGCACAACCAATGAAGAAACAAGAAATCTGGTAGTCTATGGGTCATAGGCTTGATACAGTTATTGGCTTTGCTGTTCCAATACTTTTGGAGTGGACTATATGTAACTCTATACATTTTGTAAATGTAAAGTATTGGAAAGGCTTTTTTATTTCGTATCAAATCACATTAAAAATATCTGGTACATAAATGTAAAATTTAAAAAATCACAGACACACACAAAAACTATTAATAACGCATTAAAAATTGCCAAATGCAATATTTGGGAGAGGAATAAACAGATATCGCATTTAGTTGTGTCTAGTAAGAATTCAGTAAATACCTACGGCTCTGCGCCTGCAATCAAAGCAAAAGCAAAGGGAACAGAAGGCGAAGTAAGTTGTTCTGTTAATGTAAAATTGAACCCACTCATACACACTGGTTCCAATTTGAAACCATCAATTAACGTACGTACCCAGCACATCTTTGGGGAAATAAGATTAGTACCAAAGAAAACATTCACCACTCCAATACAAGGGAGCTACACATGTGTCTTGCAAGACACATGAGCATGCAGTGTGCTATAAATTGTGGAGGCTATGCTGAGTTAGGTCTACAAAAAAGGAGGTCTTCACATGGGATTGGGTTAAATCCCAAAATTAAAACGCGCACTACATACCTGAGTGTGGAAGGTGAATCAGCTTTTATTTACTACAGCAGCTTACATTTTTAATTAGAAAAACAGAAAAAGAAAACTGCCCTCGTTGCTTAGTAAAAAATAGGTTTGATAGCTAAAGAGTGAAATGTGTCAACCGAGAACATTGATCCTCCTTTGATGAAGCCATTGCTTTAATTTTGATGTATGCTTTGGGTCACTGCCATGCTGAAAGGTGAAGTTCCCCTTCAGCTTCATAGCAGATGCTTCAAAGTTTTGTTCCAAAGTAGACTGATACTTGGAACTATTCATGATTTCATCCATCTTAACTAAAGCCCTAGCTCCAGCTGAAGAAAAGCAGCCCCAAAGCACAATGCTGCCTCCAGCATGCTTCACTGAGGGTATATGTTTTTGTCTTGCTACCTATACCCCATAAACCAGACATATGAAGAAAACAACTGATTGTTGTCACATGTAGGGAACAACCAGTACTTGCCAGGAAATCCTGCAGCTCCTTTAATGTTGCTGTAGGCCACTTGGTAGGCTTCCTTACCAGTATGTTCCTGGTCTTCTCATCAATCTTGGATGGATGTCCTTATCTTGGTAAAGCCATATTTTCTCCACTTGTTGGTGACTGTTTTCACTGTGCTCCATGGCATGTTTAATGTTTTGGATACTTTTTTGTACCCCTGTCCTGATTGATGTCTTTTAATGATGAAATACCACTCATGTTTTAAAAGCTCTTTGTGGACCATTGTTTTATGAGGATATCAGAATAATCCTACAGGAACAGACAACCTACCTGAGCTCAATCAGAGCCACTTTAATTGATGTCAGGTATATACTATATGAGATGGGACTTGTTGTGATTGATTGTGAATGCAGCCACATCCTTGATTATTAAAGGGTGTGCATTCTAATGCAACCAGGTTTTTGCATTATTTTTTTCTCTTTTTTCACTATACAGGAATTATCTTGATTTCATTTTATTATTACAAAAAAATCTGCGATTTTAACCGGAGTGTGTGGACTTTTTATATTTAATGTATCAAATGTGCACATTTTCTCTGTGCCTATAATTCTTTATCTGGCTACTCAGGTTTCCTTCTACATTCCAAAGACATGTGAGTTAGGCTGACTCGTAATTCTAAATTTGACTACTGCCAGAAAGTGTGCTAGGAGTGAGATAGCAAGGTGCCTATATTATTAAAATAACTCGCATAAAAAATGCTGATGGTAGACAGTTGTACAGGCATTGCCTGTCGGTAGGATGTGTAGAGCACTTTGTAGGCATTACAGTGTGCTACTTTAACATTACAAATTCTGAAAAATGTAATATATAGTTGAGCTACATATACTGTAATTTAAAATTGTAGTTTTATAACATAAAGAAATTGTAGAAACATAAAATTGTAGATCCTTCCATTTTTTTGTGGACCAATAGATGACCCTTTGTGGACCAGTGTCTGGAAACATCTGACTAGCACATCCAATTAGATAGTTCAGGCCCTCCATGTCCCAAATTTATACTCCACCTATGGCTGCACACCCCATGTTTTCCGATTATCAAACTGCCACTTTGATATAATTAAACAAAAAAAAGTGTAGAAAATGTAGTACTAATTAAAATGTCAGAAATATAAAAAAAATAAATGTGCCTTTTTCAGTTTCTACTTCAGTACAAGCCAGCCCTGCCTAAGCCCATATATGAACCTTTGTGAAACTGACCAGAAACAGTCAAATTGACAATTTTCTTGTGGTTTATTTACTTAAGATGTAATATTTTTCATATCTCTACAGAGAGAAGAGATATGAAACCTACACTTACAATCAAAAATAATTATTTCTTTTCACAAAGTGAAAAACAATGCTACATTCATCACTACTCCTCTCAATGTCAAGATAACATAAAGCAGAATTCAATGTCCTTCATTTTATTATGCAACTCTTAGTGCTCCTTATCTTAAGCCAAAACAACAAATACTTCCACCTGTTAAAAGCTGTGCTTACCTTACAATGCTGCTGACAAGATGTGTCACTTCAAGCAAATGCAGCATTGGTAATTAGACATGGAATGTTCTTTTAAACATTAAAAGAAAAAGAAAAAAGGTAACTAACGCAAATCCAGTTTATTTAAAGTAACACAGATATTTTCAATTTAATTATAAAAGTACTGTGTTAGTAATTTACATAACGTGTGTTACTTTTAACATGTTACCCCCAACACTACTACCAATAGTAGCCAATACAATATGCAGAAGTATAAGGTTTCCATTTGACAGTGTGATTTTGTTTTTTAATTTAAATACAGATTTGCACTATGCTGTAAGAAATCTTTACTGAATGTGATTCCTTTTTTGCAGCCTGTCTTCTTTGTTTCATTCACTGTGAACTTCATGTGGCATATGATATTATTTATCTCAGTGTTAGGGACATGACATGTCATCATTCATAAACAATACATGGCAGGGAATACTTTTTTGTCCATAGTTTTTTGGATATTAGGCTGGGCCATTTACTTAGTAAGAGGTGTTGTGGGTTCCTGATCCAGTAATTATTATTTAAAAAAATAGATACAGTGGGGCAAAAAGTATTTAGTCAGCCACCAATTGTGCAAGTTCTCCCACTTAAAAAGATGAGAGAGACCTGTACTTTTCATCATAGGTATACCTCAACTATGAGAGACAAAATGAGAAAAAAAAAATCCAGAAAATCACATTGTCTGATTTTTGAAGATTTGCAAATTATGGTGGAAAAAAAGTATTTGGTCAATAACAAAAGTTCATCTCAATACTTTGTTATATACCCTTTGCTGGCAATGACAGAGGTCAAACGTTTTCTGTAAGTCTTCACAAGGTTTTCACACACTGTTGCTGGTATTTTGGCCCTTTCCTCCATGCAGATCTCCTCTAGAGCAGTGATGTTTTGGGGCTGTCGCTGGGCAACACAGACTTTCAACTCCCTCCAAAGATTTTCTATGGGGTTGAGATCTGGAGACAGGCTAGGCCACTCCAGGACCTTGAAATGCTTCTTACGAAGCCACTCCTTCGTTACCCGGGCGGTGTGTTTGGGATCATTGTCCTGCTGAAAGACCCAGCCACGTTTCATCTTCAATGCCCTTGCTGATGAAAGGAGGTTTTCACTCAAAATCTGACAATACAGTAATCCCTCCTCCATCGCGGGGGTTGCGTTCCAGAGCCACCCGCGAAATAAGAAAATCCGCGAAGTAGAAACCATATGTTTATATGGTTATTTTTATATATTTTAAGCCCTTATAAACTCTCCCACACTATTATAAACATTTCACGCACAATTATACAGCATAAACAATTTGTATTCTCTTAGATATTAGGTAAGATTCGTTGAAATTATGTATGTAACAGTAAAACCTAAATATTATTTTAAAGATATCGAGCGTCTCCGATATCACATATGTTACAGCCATTACGACAGACAGGCCACCAGCAATAAATACGTACAATGCAAGAAAAATTGTATACAGTAAAATGTGTGTACAGTCACACTAAACTATGTACATGTAATAAGTACTGTACGTAAATAATTAATTATGGTTACTCACCAACAATGACACGACGACTTGTCCGATAACGATGAGTTTAATTTTACTGCACAACAAAGGATAGCGTTACAGCTCTTCTAAAGGAGCCTCTTCAGGCGACTGTTTAGCACCGCCGTTGTTCTTCTTCCATCACTCTTCAATCCAAATCCCTAAAGCAGATTCCATCCAGACTACTGCCTTATCACGTCCACTTGCAACTCGTTTTGCGCCCTGGTTAAAGGACACTGCGGCCGTAGATCTTATATGCTTTTCCTCCTTTTTAAATAAAAAGAATCGTGGACTCATTTATGATGTAATGGTGTCCTGCAGCGGTGTAGCTGTTCCCTTCCTTCAACATATCCAAAACTTTTACCTTTTCTGCAATCATTTGCATCTTCTGTTGGCGCTTGGGCACGTTCATGCTGAATGAGTGAGATTAGACTTCCTGGTTAATGCAGCACTCCGTCGCTGAGTCAATCAGCAGCACACAGGAACTTAACCGCATGCTCTGACTGGGTAGCTTCTCAGCCATCCGCCAATAGCGTCCCTTGTTTGAATTCAAATGGGCAAATCAACTGAGGAAGCACACGTACTGTAGACTGCAGACATCCGCGAAGCAGTGAAAAATCCGCGATATATATATTCACATATGCTTACATTTAAAATCCACGATGGAGTGAAGCCGCGAAAGACGAAGCGCGATATAGCGAGGGATCACTGTACATGGCCCCATTCATTCTTTCCTTTACACGGATCAGTTGTCCTGGTCCCTTTGCAGAAAAACAGCCCCAAAGCATGATGTTTCCACCCCCATGCTTTACAGTAGGTATGGTGTTCTTTGGATGCAACTCAGCATTCTTTCTCCTCCAAGCACGACGAGTAGAGTTTTTACCAAAAAGTTCTATTTTGGTTTAATCTGACCATATGACATTCTCCCAATCCTCTTCTGGATCATCCAAATGCTCTCTAGCAAACTTCAGACGGGCCTGCACATGTACTGGCTTAAGCAGGGGGACACATCTGGCACTGCAGGATTTGAGTCCCTGGCGGCGTAGTGTGTTACTGATGGTAGCCTTTGTTACTTTGGTCCCAGCTCTCTGCAGGTCATTCACTAGGTCCACCCGTGTGGTTCTGGGATTTTTGCTCACCGTTCTTGTGATCATTTTGACCCCACGGGGTGAGATCTTGCGTGGAGCCCCAGATCGAGGGAGATTATCAGTGGTCTTGTATGTCTTCCATTTTCTAATAATTGCTCCCACAGTTGATTTCTTCACACCAAGCTGACTACCTATTGCAGAATCAGTCTTCCCAGCCTGGTGCAGGTCTACAATTTTGTTTCTGGTGTCCTTTGACAGCTCTTTGGTCTTGGCCATAGTGGAGTTTGGAGTGTGACTGTTTGAGGTTGTGGACAGGTGTCTTTTATATTGATAACGAGTTCAAACAGGTGCCATTAATACAGGTAACGAGTGGAGGACAGAGGAGCTTCTTACAGAAGAAGTTACAGGTCTGTGAAAGCCAGAAATCTTGCTTGTTTGTAGGTGACCAAATACTTATTTTCCACCATAATTTGCAAATAAATTCTTTAAAATCAGACAATGTGATTTTCTGGATTTTTTTTTTCTCATTTTGTCTCTCATAGTTGAGGTATACCTATGATGAAAATTACAGGCCTCTCTCATCTTTTTAAGTGGGAGAACTTGCACAATTGGTGGCTGACTAAATACTTTTTTGCGCCACTGTATACAGTGGTGTGAAAAACTATTTGCCCCCTTCCTGATTTCTTATTCTTTTGCATGTTTGTCACACAAAATGTTTCTGATCATCAAACACATTTAACCATTAGTCAAATATAACACAAGTAAACACAAAATGCAGTTTTTAAATGATGGTTTTTATTATTTAGGGAGAAAAAAAATCCAAACCTACATGGCCCTGTGTGAAAAAGTAATTGCCCCCTTGTTAAAAAATAACCTAACTGTGGTGTATCGCACCTGAGTTCAATTTCCGTAGCCACCCCCAGGCCTGATTACTGCCACACCTGTTTCAATCAAGAAATCACTTAAATAGGAGCTGCCTGACACAGAGAAGTAGACCAAAAGCACCTCAAAAGCTAGACATCATGCCAAGATCCAAAGAAATTCAGGAACAAATGAGAACAGCAGTAATTGAGATCTATCAGTCTGGTAAAGGTTATAAAGCCATTTCTAAAGCTTTGGGACTCCAGCGAACCACAGTGAGAGCCATTATCCACAAATGGCAAAAACATGGAACAGTGGTGAACCTTCCCAGGAGTGGCCGGCCGACCAAAATTACCCCAAGAGCGCAGAGACGACTCATCCGAGAGGTCACAAAAGACCCCAGGACAACGTCTAAAGAACTGCAGGCCTCACTTGCCTCAATTAAGGTCAGTGTTCACGACTCCACCATAAGAAAGAGACTGGGCAAAAACGGCCTGCATGGCAGATTTCCAAGACGCAAACCACTGTTAAGCAAAAAGAACATTAGGGCTCGTCTCAATTTTGCTAAGAAACATCTCAATGATTGCCAAGACTTTTGGGAAAATACCTTGTGGACTGATGAGACAAAAGTTGAACTTTTTGGAAGGCAAATGTCCCGTTACATCTGGCGTAAAAGGAACACAGCATTTCAGAAAAAGAACATCATACCAACAGTAAAATATGGTGGTGGCAGTGTGATGGTCTGGTGTTGTTTTGCTGCTTCAGGACCCGGAAGGCTTGCTGTGATAGATGAAACCATGAATTCTACTGTCTACCATAAAATCCTGAAGGAGAATGTCCGGCCATCTGTTCATCAACTCAAGCTGAAGCGATCATGGGTGCTGCAACAGGACAATGACCCAAAACACACCAGCAAATCCACCTCTGAATGGCTGAAGAAAAACAAAATGAAGACTTTGGAGTGGCCTAGTCAAAGTCCTGACCTGAATCCAATTGAGATGCTATGGCATGACCTTAAAAAGGCGGTTCATGCTAGAAAACCCTCAAATAAAGCTGAATTACAACAATTTTGCAAAGATGAGTGGGCCAAAATTCCTTCAGAGTGATGTAAAACACTCATTGCAAGTTATCGCAAACGCTTGATTGCAGTTATTGCTGCTAAGGGTGGCCCAACCAGTTATTAGGTTCAGGGGGCAATTACTTTTTCACACAGGATTGGTTTGGATTTTTTTTTCTCCCTAAATAATAAAAACCACCATTTACAAACTGCATTTTGAGTTTACTTGTGTTATATTTGACTAATGGTTAAATGTGTTTGATGATCAGAAACATTTTGTGTGACAAACATGCAAAAGAATAAGAAATCAGGAAGGGGGCAAATAGTTTTTCACACCACTGTATATATCTAGTTCTGAGTCCAGGTGTAAACCAAACACTAAACTTTTAATAGGCTCTGGCAAGTGACCAAAAGGTGATCATTTGATTTTTCTACTTTTGCACCATATTCCAGGGGCTTCATCATTTCATTTCAATGCACAAATATATGGACATTTACCATTCATGGACGCTATAACAATTTGTTTATTAGATTGATAATTAATGTGTCAATTATAAGTAAGTCCATCACCGCAATTTTTGAGCCGCGGAGCAAGCATCTTTTTTGATTTCCATCTCAAACTGGAGTTTCTCTGTTCATATCATAAGTTCTGAGCTATATTTAGTAACAGCAATTCTGTGAATTTCAAGTCTGTCCACTTCAGGATTTTTTCGTGTATATTTGGCAATTGCAACTCTGCTGCTCTCAAGATTTGTTTCATGTAAATTTAGCTGCAGATTTTTTTTTTTTTATTGATTTTACCCAATATTTTCTATACAAGTATATATGATTTCCTGTTTAATTAGTTTAGTTTTGAAATAATTCAGTCACACCAGATAAACAAGATGTACAGTTGTGCTTGAAAGTTTGTGAACCCTTTAGAATTTTCTATATTTCTGCATAAATATAACCTAAAACATCATCAGATTTTCACTCAAGTCCTAAAAGTAGATAAAGAGAAACCAGTTAAACAAATGAGACAAAAATATTATACTTGGTCATTTATTTATTAAGGAAAATGATTGAATTTTTAAGATTTTAAGGTATTTCATTTTTCTATTGTGGAATGGGGTTTACGCCTAATATTAATATGTATGTCTATCCCTAGCAGTTACCTAGTGCCCTAGATGTACCATCCTCACAAATTTCAGCTCTTAAACTACCCCCATGTTTGGTTAATCGGATATACAATTTTAAAAGCTTTTTTTTTTTTGGAATTTCAATTTCATTATTTGCACTTTTACTTTAAAGCTTCAGTAAAAACAATATTTGGAATTACATTTTCTTTAAGATCGCATTGAATTTTGATTCCATTTTTGGAGATACATTGTGACAATGCAACGTATAACTGCCCGTGAGTGAATATCGTTTGTTTTTCTCTAATAAATAATCTGACTCTTTCTAATGTTTATCCCTATGATTTGTTAAGTGTCATAGCAAAAGCTATTCTCACGGGAAACTGTAAACATTTTAATACGAATGGCATATCAAGATCTCCTTTGGTGTCTAATGTTATTCACGGAATATATACTACATTACTTTTCTTGTCGCCTGTTCAAATTTGCATCGCTTCTCCATGATCATAAATATACACCTGACCAAATTGTGTTTTCTTCGAAATTAAACTTGTCGTTGCTTTAATTGTTGCGGGACCACAGATTCTCATAGAGTATGGTCCATTATTGTGCAAATCTATGTTTTGAGCATTGAATGATGCAAAGGCGAAAAGATTATTGTAGACTTGTATATTTTGCCTTTAGTGTTTGTGGATTCTGCGGTGGGCTGGCGCCCTGCCCAGGGTTTGTTCCTGACTTGCACCCTGTGCTGGCTGGGATTGGCTCCAGCAGACTCCCGTGACCCTGTTTTTGGATATAGCGGGTTGGGAAATGACTGACTGACTGACTGTGGATTTCACTTTCCCCAAACGTCAAATCTTTTAACTCTCTTGGAAACGCGTCCTCATTGTGTAGAAACACTACTTTTCCCTGATGGCAACACGAATTAGACAATCTACTACTGATATTTCACCTATGTCCATATATTCGATCTCTATTAGCCTTTCCGTTATTTCATCGAGTAATAATTTCTCTGTTAGCACTAATGCAATCTTTACTACCTTTTTCTTTTTATACTTTCGAATTTTACTGCTTTCATATTCTTTAGCTTTCACTGCATGTGTATCATTCATCCATCCATCCATTTTCCAACCCGCTGAATCCAAACACAGGGTCACGGGGGTCTGCTAGAGCCAATCCCAGCCAACACAGGGCACAAGGCAGGAACCAATCCCGGGCAGGGTGCCAACCCACCGCAGGACACACACAAACACACCCACACACCAAGCACACACTAGGGCCAATTTAGAATCGCCAATCCACCTAAACCAGCATGTCTTTGGACTGTGGGAAGAAACCAGAGTGCCCGGAGGAAACCCACACAGACACGGGGAGAACATGCAAACTCCATGCAGGGAGGACCCAGGAAACGAACCCAGGTCCCTAGGTCTCCCAACTGCGAGGCAGCAGCGCTACCCACTGCGCCACGATGCCGCCCCATGTGTATCATGCCATCTTTTTTTTTTTTTTTTTAGCCTTTCAAATTCCACTGCTTTCATAATCTCTTATCTGCATTTTTTTCTCTCCAACGCTTTTGGGACTCTTTTCTCTGCGCTGTTTTTTCTTCTTTGCTTAGTCGTTGACATTTCATCTAGAATGTATTCTCTTTATACACTTTATATGAGCTGAGAGCACAGGATCTGTGTCTGCTAAAAGCCTTTATATGACTGAGAGTTTTGATGACCGTGGTCTTATTTGAAAATGGTTGTAAGTGATTTGCAAGAATCTCATGTTCCACGTCCCCACGAGACAGTCCTGGGACAATCTCTTGGCACCAAGTCTCATGTTTAAGGTCCTTGCAAGACGCTCTGTGGCCAATCTCTTTCCTCTTGCGGGTCTTTTAAGTGTCTTCCGAGAAGATCACGTCTCGGCTCCCTGGTCTCCCTTCCAAGATTTTTTTTATAATAGAGAGAAATGAAAAATATTGTTTCTATTGATGAGTCAGTCAGTCAGTCAACCTTGCATTAAGAGAGAGGGGCAATAATTTCAGAGCAGTTATGACTATTGTTCTGCAACAGTGCTGATTAAATTAATAAATATGCTACCTACATTCTTGTTACTATAAAACAAGTCATATAAAAAATCTAAATTTAAACCACTATCACATTATGGGTCAAAAAATACCTTGCACAAATATATTTTTCCAAAATCCGACAACCCTTCTTCAATCCATGGTTAATCTATGCCTTCCATCCAAAAACTTAAAGGACTAACTTCAACAGCTAAACACAAAAAATTAATACATTAATCAACAAATTTATATATAAAATTACTGGGACTTGTGGAGAGACCAAAAAGGGAGTTACACTAAAAACAGCATCTAATTTCTTTAGAAGCCAACCAGTGAATTTAAGTCTGTTAACCATTTACATTTTACACCATGTAAATTATATGCTTGGAGACTGACCTCCGACTCGAACGGTCACCACTGTTCATTGCACACCAGGCACATTTATGCATATGCTTTGGGAATGCACTCCTGTGTTTAGGGCACTATGATTTCCGCGATGCAGAAAACATAGACAGAATCACGGAATTAATGCATAAAAACGGATTTCAGATTTAAAAAACGGAAATGTGCGGAATTTAGAGACTGAAGGGGTGACTGTGACTGGAACTTCCCAATAAATTAAATGACTGAATAATCTGTAATTCTATCATTCAGATACTATGTTCTAGTTTGTTGTTTTTCAAGTGAACGCAAGTCTTTGTAGAAATCCACTTGTGCCTATATCTGTTTGTGTGCATGTTTCTTTTTCCCCCCACAATTAGTCACGATTATTTCATGCCTGACTATTTTGATGCCTCCAACCTGTGGTTGCACATCCTGTTCTGGGCTCCAGTGCATGTCTTACCTCATCTGCTCACATCTGTCCACCTGTGAATGTCACCCTGCTATCGCTGCATTAACACGATTAAAACTAATAATAATCAAATTAACATAACAACCAGTGAAACATATGAATTTGAAAATAATCCGATGTTTTACATTAGTGTGACCATCACAATAAAAAAGAAATACATTAAACAATACAAACTAAAGTGCACATAGTCTTTAAACAAAAAAAGTGCATTTAACTTAACCAAAAATGGCCACTGGTGTGTCTTAAAGTCCAAAAGTTTAAATAAAGCTTCAATTCAAATAAAATAAAACAATAACGTACAGTTTATAAAAGATTAAGTTCATATATTCCTGATTGCAGTGCATGAACGTGAGCATTTTGACATGCTTTGGTGTGAGGCTGGCTCTCTTCTTTGAGACAATGTTCCCCAGCTGCTGAGAAGAGACGCTCAGAGGGAGTAGAGGTAGCAGGAATACACAAGAATGATTTTACAGACAGAGAAAGATGTTTTAATCATCACACTCTGAAGGAAAACTGTTGTAGTTTATCACATCATGTACTATATTATGCCAAAATAAAAAAATAACGAACTAAAATATGTAACAAGCTAATTAATGATATACTCCAAAACACAAGTTACCTAACGTTAGTTAGAGATGGTTTACTATTCATATGAACTCAAATATTATATGAAAAAAGAAGAAAAAAAAAACTAAGATGGTTCAGCTACTCCTATTCACTTGTTTACTATAGCTCCAAACATGTTAGCAAACAAAACTAAAATTATATTCACTTAACCCTTAAACCGCCTGAACCGGCTAGAGTCGGTTTCCAGTGCAATTTGGAAGCACGCCGAAGCCGAGTACAGTCGGCAACGTACATTCATTGAACTCTGCAACCAGCTAAAGTTGTTTCTCAGTACAATTTGCCAGCACACCGGAGAAGAGTATATTTGGCGAAGTATATTTGTTGAATGCTGCAACTGGCTATAGTCGTGTCTCAGTGCAATTTGCCAGCACTCAGGGGGCAAATATATTCGGCGATGTTCATTCATTGAACCCCGCAACCGGCTATATTTGCTTCACAGAGCAATTTGCCGGCACGCCAGAGCTGATCAGTCAGTGTCGTATATTAGTTGAACAGCCAGCTCACGACCACTGCCGGCCCCAGCAAAACTGCAGCACCACCGTCTCTGGGATTCAGGCCCTGCACTAGATGAGCCTGCAATCATCAGCGTTTACCTCTGTGTATTTGCATGCAGCCAGTTCAAGTGCAGTTGGCTCAGTGATTTACTGAATTTCATCAATGGCTTCAGTTGTACCTTGAACATATAGTAATAGATTACTACAGTTTTTTTTGTTTTTTTTTATAGTTTTTCCAGTTCTTTTGCAGTGTGTAAAATGATCAGTGTTGCAGTAACTGTGATGCTCTTTGAATGAAAAAAAATGTGTTCCATTAATATTTCACATTTTCTTTGTGAATTGTGACGTTTACTTAAAAAGTGCAGCTAAAAAGTATTTGGCGTCCAGGGGTGCATTAACCCCCAAGTATGTGTCGGTTTAAGGGTTAACTATCATTATCGAAACCTTGATATACACATTATAGTTCAAACATCAACGTTAATATGTGACACTAACTTTACTCGCTAAAACTTACCTCTCAAGAGACGGCAGCATCACAGCTCCAGGATGCTTGCGTTTCAGATGCTCCTGCATCACGGTGGTGCTGCCGTGAAAAGGCGGCTCCGCTTTGCATAATCTGCATTCAACTTATTTTTTCTTTTTCGGTTAAGTGTTCCCACACTTTAGAAAGTTTCTGTCTCAATTTTTTTCCATCTTCTTCCCCCTCCTCTATCCGACTCACCATTGCAACCACGTTTATTTTCTTCTACATTCTTCTTCTCCTCAGACGTTCTTCTTCGTTGGTAGGACCGTGTGCAATCTTGACAAACAATAACAAATGATACTGCCCCCAGACGTTCATGTAGGGCATTGCAGTGACAAAAACCAATGTTGTTCTTTGTGACTGGAGCCTCTATTGAAGGTTCTGTTTATGATGCGTCAGGGCATTGCAGTTACAAAAACCAATGTTGTTCTTTGTGACTGGAGCCCTCTATTGAAGGTTCTGTTTATGATGCGTCAGGGCATTGCAGTTACAAAAACCAATGTTGTTCTTTGTGACTGGAGCCTCTATTGAAGGTTCTGTTTATGATGCGTCGACAATAAAAAATCTGCATCAACGATTTTTTGTAGTCGACGTCATCGATTACATTGACTAATCGTTGCAGACCTACTTGCATGTTTCTCATTAAAGGCACGCAAATTAGCTAGCTGCACGAGACAGAAATGTTAAATCAAGCTGTATCAGATACACTAACTACGTCAAAAAAAAAAACTAAGAAACACGAGCTTAACTGCAAAATAGACAGCACAACAATATCCTGGCAACTTTTACGAATCTGGACAACAACTTTTCTGCAAGTTCTGCCAGCATATCACAGACTGGACACAAAAAGACACTTGCATTTACCACGTCAGATGATCTTGTTCTTGAGATGGGTTTTAGAAATTAAGATCAAAAAGTTTACCCTTCCAGGTAACAATAGAGGAAACAACAAAATAGTCAGATGCAAGACGTCAGTTTGTTGAGGTCCTAGTAGTCATGCGAGTCAGACAAACCGCTTGAAAAAATGACAAATATGCGTCCTTTCTTTATTAAGCATTGTAAACAAAGAGGCGCGCTTCTGGAAAATGACAGCAGTCTTCGTCAAACTCATTTGCCCCATGTCTTTGAATAAGATATGGACGCCGTTCTTCAAAAGATTCGTGGCAATAAAATTTATGTTGTAGTTGATGAAACCACAGATAGATGAGACCACATAGTTCTCAACATAGTGATGGGTGAGTAAACATTTGGCTGTATGGTAATTCTTTTAAGTAGGCAGTTCTAATTGTACATGAAATTATATTTAACCAGTATTAACAGTTCTTCCAGTAGAAAAATGTTATTAGTGAACGGCACTGGTTGTTAACAGGTTACCTTTTAAAAACTAACAACAACATTTCTGGATTTAATAAATGTTTTGCCTCATGGTGACAAGGCATGCAAGGTCCATATCTGACTCTTCCATTATAAATTCTGCACCTACAAACCCGGGCAGAAGAGCAGACTTCTCCTCAGATGCAACAAGCACTTAAAAGCGGGTCACTTTCTCTTTTTCTGTTTAATTCCCAGATTTAGTGTCTTGTAGATGAGTTTCCTTTTGCTTTATAATTAATTATTTTAAGATATGCAGCCAAAGAAGAAGGAGAAGAAGAGGGGGTAGACGTGTCCAGAGGCAGGAGGAGAGGAGGAAAGTAAAGAGTGGAACTGAGGGTAGGAACTTTGAATGTTGGCAGTATGACTGGTAAAGGGAGAGAGTTAGCAGATATGATGGAGAGAAGGAAGGGTTGATATATTGTGAGTGCAAGAGACTAAATGGAAAGGGAGTAAGGACAGGTGGATTGGAGGTGGATTCAAATTGTTCTATTATGGTGTGGTTGGGAGGAGAAATGGGGTAGGAGTTATTCTGAAGGAACAGTATGTCAAGAGTGTTTTGGTGGTGAAAAGAGTGTCAGACAGAGTAATGATTATGAAGCTGGAAATTGAAGGTGTGATAATGAATGTTGTTAGTGCATATGCACCGCAAGTTGGGTGTGCAATAGGTGAGAAAGAAGATTTTTGGAGTGAGTTGGATGAATTGATGAACAGTGTACCCAAGGGACAGAAAGTGGTGATTGGAGCAGATTTCAATGGCAATGTTGGTAAAGGGAACAGTGGAAATGAGGAGGTGATGGGTAGGTATGGTGTCAAGGAGAGGAATGAAGAAGGTCAGAGGATAGTGGAGTTTGCCAAAAGGATGGACATGGCTGTGGTGAATATGTATTTTAAGAAGAGGGAGGAACATAGGGTTACGTACAAGAGTGGAGGAATATGCACACAGGTGGATTACATCCTATGCAGAAGAGTTGATCTGAAGGAGATTGAAGATTGCAAAGTGGTGGCAGGGGAAAGTGTAGTTAAGCAGCATAGGATGGTGGTCTGTAAGATGACGTTGGAGATCAAGAAGAGGAAGAGAGTGAGGGCAGAGCCAAGGATCAAATGGTGGAAGTTGAAAAAGGAAGACTGCAAGGTTGAGTTTAGGGAGGAGGTGAGACAGGCACTGGGTGGCAGTGAAAAGTTACCAGACAGCTGGGAAACTACAGCAGATGTAGTAAGGGTGACAGCAAGAAGGGTGATTGGCGTGACATCTGGAAAGAGGAAGGAGGAAAAGGAAACCTGGTGGTGGAATGAGGAAATACAGAAGAGTATACAGAGGAAGAGGATGGCAAAGAAGAAGTGGGAAGTCAGAGAGATGCAGAAAGTAGACAAAACTACAAGGAGACAAGGCGCAAGGTGAAGAGAGAGGTGGCGAAGGCTAAAGAAAAGGCATATGATGAGTTGTATGAGAGGTTGGACACTAACGAGGGAGAAAATGACCTGTACCGATTGGCTAGAAGGAGGGACCGAGCTGGGAAAGACGTGCAGCAGTTTAGGGTAATAAAGGATAAAGATGGAAACGTACTCACAAGCGAGGAGAGTGTGTTGAGCAGATGGAAAGAGTACTCTGAGAGGTTGATGAATGAAGAGAATGAGAGAGAGAAGAGGTTGGATGATGTGGAGATAGTGAATCAGGAAGTGCAACGGATTAGCAAGGAGGAAGTAAGGACAGCTATGAAGAGGATGAAAAATGGAAAGGTCGTTGGTGCAGATGACATACCTGTGGAAGCATGGATGTGTTTAGGAGAGATGGCAGTGGAGTTTTTTTACCAGATTGTTTAATGGAATCTTGGAAAGTGAGAGGATGCCTGAAGAGTGGAGAAGAAGTGTACTGGTGCCGATATTTAAGAATAAGGGGGATGTGCAGGACTGCAGTAACTACAGGGGAATAAAATTGATGAGCCACAGCATGAAGTTATGGGAAAGAGTAGTGGAAGCTAGGTTGATGATTAGTGAGCAGCAGTATGGTTTCATGCCAAGAAAGAGCACCACAGATGCAACGTTTACTCTAAGGATGTGGATGGAGAAGTTTAGAGAAGGACAGAAGGGGTTGCATTGCGCCTTTGTGGACCTGGAGAAAGTATACGACAGGGTGCCTCGAGAGGAGCTGTGGTATTGTATGAGGAAGTTGGGAGCGACAGAGAAGTACATAAGAGTTGTACAGGATATGGGCGAGGGAAGTGTGACAGTGCTGAGGTCTGCAGTAGGAGTGACGGATGCATTCAAGTTGGAGGTGGGATTACATCAGGGATCGGCTCTGAGCCATTCCTTATTTACAATGGTGATAGACAGACGAGATTAGACAGGAGTCCCCGTGGACTATGATGTTTGCTGATGATATTGTGATCAAGAGCGATAGTAAAGAGCAGGTTGACGAGACCCTGGAGAGGTGGAGATATGCTCTAGAGAGGAGAGGAATGAAGGTCAGTAGGAACAATACATGTGTGTAAATGAGAGGGAGGTCAGTGGAATGGTGAGGATGCAGAGAATAGAGTTGGCGAAGGTGGATGAGTTTAAATACTTGGGATCCACAGTACAGAGTAATGGGGATTGTGGAAGAGAGGTGAAAAAGAGAGTGCAGGCAGGGTGGTATGGATGGAGAAGAGTGTCAGGAGTAATTTGTGACAGAAGGTTATCAGCAAGAATGAAAGGGAAGGTCTACAGGACGGTAGTTAGACCAGCTATGTTATATGGGTTGGAGACAGTGGCACTGACCAGAAAGCAGGAGACAGAGCTGGTGGTAGCATAGTTAAAGATGCTAAGATTTGCACTGGGTGTGATGAGGATGGATAGGATTAGAAATGAGTACATTAGAGGGTCAGTTCAAGTAGGACGGTTGGGAGACAAAGTCAGAGAGGCGAGATTGCATTGGTTTGGACATGTGCAGAGGAGAGATGCTGGGTATATTGGGAGATGGATGCTAAGGATAGAGCCGCCAGGGAAGAGGAAAAGAGGAAGGCCTAAGCTAAGGTTTATGGATGTGGTGAGAGAGGACATGCAGGTGATGGGTCTAACAGAGCAAGATGCAGAGGACAGAAAGATACAGAAGAAGATGATCTGCTGTGGCAATCCCTAAAGGGAGCAGCCGAAAGAAGAAAATATTAAGATATGCAGCAGATGAAGCTACAGATATAATGATGCATGTTTTCAATCTGTAAACATTTAAGGTTTAAGAATCATTAGAAATAATTTACATAATTACAACTGAAGGTAATGAAGACCAGTACTTTTTGGAGAGCTGCAACTTTTTCACAGGGAGGACTTCAGTCCCTTCACAACAACCAGCTGAATCTTAATGACATTTTAGCAGTGGTTAAAGACAATGCATCATACTGTTGGAAAGCATACCAGAAGTTTTAAAAGGGGTTATTCCTAACAGTGCACATTCAACCTGCTTGTGTCATGTCATCAGTTTGGTGGGAGAGACCTGGCAGCACTATTAATACTAGTGATGTGGATAAAGTCTGCCTTCCTCAAGAAGCCTGTCAGGAACCCCCGAGGCAAGAAACACCAGGTGGAATAGCTGGTTTGAATCAGTACGCTACCTCGCTGAACATATTCACCTATACAAAAAGTTCTTTCTGGCCGAGAACACATCAGCTCAGGCTGTTACAAATATCCTAGACCCTAAAAGTGACGTTAACTATCATATCAGAAGGATGCATCCAATTAGTAACAGCTATTACAATTCTGGAGGGCACTCACTGTCCTACTGCAGTCTCACCATACAGCATTATGGAGGAGCTGGGATCCTACCTGATGAATGGAACTGCAAAATAAGGTTCAGTTGTGCTAGTGTGCTGTTTCATTAAAAAGAATGTAAAGTGCCATTTCGCTATTGTTTGTTTTGTTGTAGCTGTTGCTACTTATAGCAAATAAAAAAAGAAAAAACATAAAACCCCAAAAATCCAAAGCAAGAAAAAACACAATGGTAACAACCAAAAAATAAAAAAAAAATTAAACGGAATTTGTGCAAAAATATAACAGATTCAACAGAGAATATGTGTTCAGTTTTTTGCCATGTCTTATTTTCTTCCATCCATTTTTTCTATTAATACTCCATTGCTTCCCCAAATTATTCTGCTCCAAACCTTTCATCACTTCATTTATATATTATCCAGCTGAGGCTACTTGTTTTATGGAAAACTACAGCAAAACTTGCTTTTGCCTTTTACTGAAAATCTTGATCATACTTTTCTTTCCATATAGGAATTTTCTTTTTTAATTTGACTCTTCTGGTGATCTCTGCAGCAAGGAACAAGTTCAGATATGGTCCAAAAAATTTTAAAATGTAGATTGAGTCCAGGCAAAAACAATAATTAAATAATAAAATACTACTATATTTATTTTTAATAAAATGTTCTCTGTTCTTTCAGAACTCCAGCAGCCACGTTTTTATGTTTTCTAACAGTACCTGCAGAGCAGAGAGGACTTACAAATAGGAAATCCACTCAAATATTTGGCCTGACTTTACTAAATTCATTCTAAAACAATATGACCTGAGGTAGAGGAAAAGAGATAATGAATATAGCTAGGACGAAGGTTAGTAATTTTGGAAAAACTTACTACCTAAGCTCAGAGTTCTAATATATTGAATGATTGAAAAAAAAAATCAATCAGAAATTTACAAACAGCTATTCTGAAGCTGAGTGACTTTTTTTTTTTTTTAAACTTGATTTGATATACTTTATTAATCCTTAAAGGGAAAGTCTTGAGTTTGTTCTTAACAATACACAAGTGCAGGTTTGGGTTGAGTCATTAATTAAGAATTATTTGCTGGTTGTATTTCAGACACAGCTCTTAAAAATGAAATCAACATAAGACTCAACTCCATTTGCAACTTCTGTAATACCTTTAATTTTATACAAGAGTGCCCAAAACTCTGTGCGTGTCTACCATTTTTCTGGTTGATATCCGATGCCAATATTTACATTACTTACTCTCCAAAGAAGCTTGGGTGACATTATATGCCTTTAGGAATTTTCTTCCCTTGCAAGAAAGCAAGTCTTCATGTCTGGTCAATTTTATTGGCTACAGAAAAAGTGCTTTACTATATGGTATAGTATTGATATATGGTAATAAGATTCATAATCATAATTCAAATTCCTACAAAATGTTCTATTCAAAATAATGTGCAGTGTAAAAGACGGCTAGCAGCCTTAACCTGCCGGGATGCCCATGAAACTGAAGGACCAGGGGAGAGTGTGCACAGGGTATTATCTCTCTCGGAGTGCTATATGGCAGGATGCCCATGAAACGGAAGGACCACGGGAGAGTGTGCACAGGGTATTATCTCTCTCGGAGTGCTACATGGCAGCCCCATGGGTTACAGGGGGCCTCAGATTCCCACAGGGCAGCATTGGACATGGAGCTCTTTAACTCAGATCTGTTCGGTTCTGTGGGTCAACAGGGGGTGATGCAGGGACTAGGGAGCCCTATTGCATGAGGTTTCCATCTCACCCGAAAGTGCATTTGGACCACATGTGTGGAAGACCGGAAGTACTCCCAGGCTGGAGATAAAAGGAGCTGCCTGCCTCACATTGAGAAGCCAGAGTCAGAAAGAAGAGGGACGAAGCATGTTGGAAGACGAGTGAAGGCGGAAGGAGAGAGACAGAGAGAGAGAGAAAGAGAGAGAGAAGACTAAGAGTGTTGTGCACTACTTTGTGCTTTTGTAAGTGTGCTGTGCAAGTGGGAAACTACAGCTGAATAAAAGACTGTTCTGCTGGATTGTGCCTCATGTTTGTCTGTGTAGGGTTTGGGGAGCAGATGCGCCCCATAGTGGCCACAACAGTATGTATAAAAGATTTCTACTTTTAAAGTTTGTTACTGTCATGACCTTAATAACATTAAAACAGACTTTAGAAAAGGCAAAACATAACTGTAGCTCAAGACAGTCATTAAAGCCAAAATGTGCTGACTACAGAAAAAGAGAATAAAAAATAATAATTTAAAATAAGTGATTTTAGTTTCACATAGTTGATATAATAATGAAATTAGGTAAATATAATGGGAGCAACGACAGATCTATATGTTACTGATAACACCTAGTGTTTAGAAAAGTAGCAACATTCTCTTTATTCCTTTACTACCCTACCTTTTAATATATAAATACAGAATTTAGGTGAAACTTGACTGGTAAGGATTTCTCCTGCACTTCAACTCCCCGCCAAGTTAGTCAATTACATACCAGACAGAAGCACAAGAGCTGAGTCCAAAAGCCAATCAACTGTCTCCAGTAACAGGATTCATTAACATTGACTAATTTCAAGAAATGATTATTTTTATAAAGTATCTTAGGTGAGAATCCCTTGTTAGCCTAAACCTGTACTGCCAGACTGAACATCTATATATATAATTCACTAAGCCGGGAGACAAGTAGCCACCCATGGAAAGCACGCCGGAAGGGGCGTGGATTCACTAAACCGCCGACAAGTAAGACGGCAATGGCGCACGCAGGAAGGAGCCACGCCCACCAACTCTTAGACCATTGGATATGACGAAAAAATCACAGCCACACACACCAACTCAGACGCGACGCCTCGGAAAACATGCCGTCATTTCTGTTTGTCTGTGCCACAGTCCACATGCAGCTCTGAGCCACGTTGACTTTTCATTAGTCAACCTCAATGGAACCTTGGTTCACACAGAGGCAGCGTCAGAGAGAGACAGAGGCACACACAGGCAGCACGAGAGAGAGCCACGCACACACAGGCAGCCCGAGAGAGAGCCACGCACACACAGGCAGCGCGACAGAGAGAGCTGCGCAATCCTTTAAAACTGAGGTTAAAACACAATGAAGGAAGCAGCCTTTAAAAACCAATAAACCCTGTGCCTCTTTTTCATTAGCATCTCACCTGCTTCACCGCCCTGCAACACTCGAGACGCTTTCTCAGCAGCTGACCTTCTCTGTGCCTGACTCCACTACTGTCAGCCGCCTGATTAAAAATGGTGAACTCCTGCAATGTTACTATCTTGCTTGGCTTTTAAATAAAGTTCGGATTTGTTCAAATGTTCCTTTTTTTCCCGTGCTTAAAACTCATTTTTAAAAAAAGTGTTTATACAACTGCTGCAATGTTACAGAGAGAGAGAGGGCTGAGAGACAGAGGGGGCTCGCGTGCAGCTGAGAAGAGAGGGGGGGGCTGGGGAGGCTCACGTGCTGCTGAGAGAGGGGGAGGGGGCTCGCGTGCTGCTGAGAGAGAGAGGGGGGGCTGGGGAGGCTGTGTGCTACTGAGAGGGGGGGGGCTGGAGAGGCTCGTGTGCTGCTGAGAGAGAGAGGGGGGGGGCTGGGGAGGCTCACGTGCTGCTGAGAGAGAGGGGGGGGCTGGGGAGGCTCGTGTGCTGCTGAGACAGAGAGAGCCTGCGCATGCAGCTGAGCAGGGAGCCTGGGTGTTTGTGTCAGTGTTATTCAATGTTTTTACTATTACACTGTGCATTCTATGGTGTAATATTCTATACATATTAATAAAAGGCAAAGCCCTCACTGACTCACTCACTGACTGACTGACTGACTCACTCATCACTAATTCTCGAACTTCCCGTGTAGGTGGAAGGCTGAAATTTGGCAGGCTCATTCCTTACAGCTTACTTACAAAAGTTAGGCAGGTTTCATTTCGAAATTCTACGCGTAATGGTCATAACTGGAACATATTTTTTGTCCATACACTGTAATGGAGGAGGCGGAGTCACGTATCGCGTCATCACGCCTCCTACGTAATCACGTGAACTAAAAACAAGGAAGAGATTTACAGCACGAGTCAAACGCGGGAACGAAGGTAAATGACGTTAATTTTTGACTGTCTTTTAATACTGTGTAAGCATACATATTAACACATGTGCAATTAAACGTGTGCATTTACGGGGTGATTTCTCAGGCTTAAAAGCTCGCCTTTTATCAAACGCGGGAACAAAGGTAACTGACGTTGTTCACTGTCTTTTAATACTGTGTAACCATACATATTAACACATGTGCAATTAAACGTGTGCATTTACGGGGTGATTTCTCAGGCTTAAAAGCTCGCCTTTTACTAAAAAGGTAAATGCAAAACTATTTTCAATCAGTTTAATGAAACGCTCCCGTTAAGGATTGCAATAACATATTCGCGAGATAAAAGAACGAAGTAGGGGGAAATGACGGAAGAGCCGCAAACAGCGAAGAGCAAAAAATTAATTAAACAATTGAGAAAGGAGCAAGTGAAGCATACAAGCATGTTCATAAGGGAAACAAAGCACGGTGTAAAACGTAACTTTAAATTAAGTTTATAGAAACGCTCCCGCTGCGGATTGCAATAACATATTCGCGAGATAAAAGTTTAATGAGAAGACACGAGGTATAAACGAACCACACGCCGTGGCGCAACGTTAGGGGCAACAGTATCAACCATTCTATGATCTGCTTCTCGCAACTGAAAGACGGCACATGGAGGATGTTAGCCGACTTGCTAACCGCAACATTAGGGGCTTCAACTCTGGCGCTGACGCCACATCTCAGTGCCAACACTTTGCAGACTCTACTTAAAAGACACGCCCTCCTCACTGGACAGTTAAAAAGACCAATCAAACTAACGATGACATCAAGTATTACCCAATCAAAAGTAGGAAAGGAGGCATCTTCATAAAATGCGTGTGGGATGATTTGCATGAGACGCTGCTTTAAAAAAAATGATAAAAAAAATACGGGACAAATCCCGTCCAGTATTGATTCAAAACGGGACGCGCAATTTCATTGTCAAATGCGGCACGATTCCGTATTTTAAAGGACGGGTGGCAACCCTACAGTGCCAGGTAACCACCCATACAATCAGATTGTGATTCAGACTAGGAATGCAATGAATGTAATTACCCCGATCTACATACAAGGCGAAAGTCTTGCAACATTCAAAGATGATGGTTTGGGATAAGTACACCATACAACATAAAAGAGCTTATGAAGCCTTGAACCGAAAAAAGCAACATCTCAGATCTCGTAAAAAAAAAAAAAGGAGGTAATGTCGTTTTACTCGCTGTAGATTTTAGTCAAACATTACCAGTTATTCCACGAGGGAGACCAGCAGATGAACTCAACGCGTGTTTAAAATCCATGCTTCTCCCATGCTCGGTTATATGTCGCGTGTTCTCGGGTAGGTACACCAAAAAATGTATACATTTAAGCATGTAATGGGCAAACAAAAAATGAGGTATACCCGAAGGCACTGCAGTAGTACTTAATCTAACTTTACTTCTTAAATGTTAATGTTTTACTGTTTAATAATTTATACGCTTCTTATATGTTGTTCAAATTCTTTTATCAAAATACCAGTGACAGCGCAATGCACGATAACATGGAGTGAATACACCATACGCATCCGCCCACGGCCGCCCTGGTGTGCGCAGATAGGAGTTGATTCTACAATAAAATAAAATAAACATAAAAAGAGTAATACAATCATCACCCATAAAGCGGATAGCAGACGTGACGTACTATATGTGTACCAGATTTCAAGTCAATAGGTGAAACGGTTTGCGAGCTACAGGTGATTTAAAATCCTGGACAGACACACAAATTGCCACGGTAGCAAATTACAGAAGAAGATTTTACTGTTTAATAATTTATATTTATATGAAATGTGCTTCTTATATATTACTTCATATTCTCATATGATAATGATGTTAATGTTTATATTGATTTCTATGTTATTGAAACTGCATGTATGTGTGTATATGTATGTATATATATATATATATATATATATATATATATATATACTAGCAAAATACCCGCGCTTCGCAGCAGAGAAGTAGTGTGTTAAAGAGGTTATGAAAAAAAAGGAAACATTTTAAAAATAACGTAACATGATTGTCAATGTAATTGTGTTGTCATTGTTATAAGTGTTGCTGTCTTTTATATATATATATATATATATATATATATATATATATATATTATATATATATAATATACACACACACATAAACATTTATATACATATACATATATATACATATCTACATATACACATATCTACATATATATACACACACACACATAAACACACACATAAGACTTATTGACTGAAACGGGCTTTCACGAAAAAAGTTAGGGCTTTGCTACAGGATACACCCTCCACAAGTTAACCGAGTAAAAATAAAATATATATTTATGTTTTATTTAAACCTTTTAAGTTCATATGCATAGCCCCATTTGGCTGTTTAATTTTTTTTTTCTTTCTTCAGTAATATTTAATCTCCTTAAAGAAAAAGAACATATCCATTTTACTTTTTTTGTATCTCTGTAGTAATATTTTAGTGTAAAAGAATAACCAGTATTTAAACCTTTTATGTTACTTTATACATTTATTTTACACAATGTTGAAAAATTAATAAGAAAGCTACATATTTTGGCAGCTGCTGCTTTCATTTTCAATGAAATGAAAAAAGCTCTCCAAGAGAAAACGTCAATGAAGAAGAAACAGTTTGCACTATCTAAAAAGGAGAAACCCTCATTTATAAAAGTTTGCTGCAGATGACTTAACTGAAAATAAATTAATAGTTCCTATGTGTATAATACATATTTATCTATTTGACTTATGCCTTTATTCCACCAACTTACAACATCTGAAGTACAATTTGTTACATTACTTTTGTTTTTTGCAGCACAGGCAGGTGAAGTGACTTCCTCAGGGTCACACAGTGGTGTCAGTACCAGGATTTGAACTGACAAGCTCCGGGTTTGCTGAAATATTACTGAAGAAAGAAAAAAAACGAAAATGGGCAAATAGGGCTATGCATACAAATGTCCATCCATCCATTATCCAACCTGCCATATCCTAAATACAGGAGCCAATAAGTAGATATGTATATATACAGTATATATATATATATATATATATATATATGAATGTATGTATGTATATATCTATGTCTATATATATATATATATATATATATATATGTAGATATGTAAATTTGTATATGTATATATATGTTTATGTGGATGTGTATATACGTATGTATATGTAGATATGTATATATATATGTATATGTATATATATGTTTATGTGTGTGTGTGTGCATATTATATATATATATAAAAGACAGCAACACTCATAACAATGACAACACAATTACATTGACAACCATGTTACGTTATTTTTAAAATGTTTCCTTTTCTTTTTCATAACCTCTTTAACACACTATTTCTCCGCTGCGAAGCGCGGGTATTTTGCTATTTATCTCTTTACTAGCAAAATACCCGCGCTTCGCAGCGGAGAAATAGTGTGTTAAAGAGGTTATGAAAAAGTAAAGGAAACATTTTTAAAATAACGTAACATGATTGTCAATGTAATTGTGTTGTCATTGTTATGAGTGTTGCTGTCATATATATATATATATATACACATATATATATATATATATATATATATACACACATATATTATATATATATACTAGCAAAATACCCGCGCTTCGCAGCGGAGAAGTAGTGTCTTAAAGAGGTTATGAAAAAAAAAAGGAAACATTTTAAAAATAACGTAACATGATTGTCAATGTAATTGTGTTGTCATTGTTATAAGTGTTGCTGTCTTTTATATATATATATGCTAAACCGGATGATGGACGCAGGCACATCCGGCAATGGGCCGTAGCTGCAAAAAGACGTACTGCGCAGGCGCAAAAAGAGTCCGCGAGAGTCGGCTGAGGAGCCGAGAAAGGCGGACAAAAGAGGGCGAGAGAGGCGGATGAGGGGCCGCGAGAGGCGGACAAGACCACAGAAAAAAGGAGTGAGCACAGGAAAAATGGAGAAATGAGGAAACGCAGGCAAAGCACGAAACACATTGCACACGAAACTAGACCCAAAAAAAAAAAAGAGGCTCGCGCACAACAGCAAGGCACCCCCCACCCCCCTACAGGCACCGGACGGGACACACACCAAGAGGGGGATTCAACAAGCCCATGGAACACAAAACCACCCCACAGACCCTACAAGCAAGGGACGGGACACACACAAACAGGGGGATTCAACAAGACACAGGAACACAAAAAGAAAGAAGACGCTCGCGCGACAACAATCCTCAACCCCCCCCCCCCCACACACACACACACATCCATAAGAAGTGACACCCAAAGCCACATATTCTAAAGTGAATATTGTTGTGATCAGAGTCAAGTTTGTCAGAGCTTAGAAAGAGTTGTGTCTCTCCAGGAAGTAATGGAATGACTTGGGTATTTATGTTTTCCACATTGATATTTTTTGGACATAATATAGTGCGTTGTGTTAAAAGGGGCATTTGGTCTAATGAGATTGCTGTTCCAAATCTCTCTGTAACTAAGTCATCGCAGATAAAGGCTTGAGGAATTGTAATAATATGTGGCTGAAGTCCATCTGTATTGGTGAGTGTACCATCTCTCAGTTGTAATAAGCAATTGTTATGATCTGGTTCTGGACATCGTATCTTTTTTACTAACTGTATCTTTTGAAAGCAATGCCAATTGTCTGCGTATTTTAAGGTGCACTGAACAATAGCTGAGTGCATGGCATCTGGAAGAATAGCTAATCACTGTCTAAAATCTCCTCCTCATAAAAGTACCTTTCCTCCAAATCGAATATTATTATTCATAAACGTTTGTTCATGCCATTGAACATTCATCAATAAACAACATTTTTTCAAGACGGATGTCACGTGCAGTGCCACCGTTAATGTTCATAGTGGATTCCGATTTGTAGGATCTAATGTAATTGATAAAGATTTCACTTTCAGGTACATCGTCAGTTATAAGCTTGTGTAGATATTCAGTATATGAATGTAAAGAAGGCAGTCTAATTTGACCCTTTTGACAACAACGTGTAAATGTATAACTTGTATTGCCAGTTGTTTCTTCAGGGAAGTGAACTGAATGACAATGATTGCAAATGACATTCATTAATCTGAATGAATTTTCCTGGTGTATGTTTTGCTTGTGCCGTTTGAGAGGCGCGTTGTTGCATGTGTAGTATTTGGGACGTGTTGTTTTGGAGCTGTAATCGATTTGCCTGTGCTGTGTGAGAAGCCCGTTGTAGCCTTCGCTGCCATTAACGTATGTCTGAGACGGGAGGTGTTTCGTTTTGAATCCGTGCCTGTTGCGATGCAGCACTTTGATTGATAGTTTGCGTCATGTGGATCTAGGATGTAGATTTGTGCATATTAAATGAACTATTGTAGGATCTAATGCAGTTCATAAAGTTTTTACTTTTAGGTACATCGTTAGTTAGAAGCTTTAGTTGAGCTTTGCGTTTTTGGAGTCGAGTCATTTTTTCTTTTAGAAATATGGATAAGTAATAAGGAGTATTGCACTCACTGTTAATATGGAGCCTTTTCTGCGGTTGAACGGTTAATAGTGCCTTATTGTAATGAGATCCACCTATGCTGCATAGCCGTCTATTTTGTTGTTTCTTTCGTGTTCGTGTGTTTGTTCCTGTTATCCTTTCCTTTTCGTTTTGTACCCGTGACCGTGTATTCATGACTTGTTTCTTTCTCAGCATGCGAAATATGGATAAGTAATAAGGAGGATCGCAGTCACTGTTAATATGTTTCCTTTTCTGCAGTTGAACGGTTAATAGTGCTTTATTGTAAGGAGATCCGCCAATGCTGACACCTATGCTGTCTAGTGTGAAGGTGTTGATGTTCACTTTAGAATATGTGGCTTTGGGTGTCACTTCTTATGGATGTGTGTGTGTGTGTGGGGGGGGGGGGGGTTGAGGATTGTTGTCGCGCGAGCGTCTTCTTTCTTTTTGTGTTCCTGTGTCTTGTTGAATCCCCCTGTTTGTGTGTGTCCCGTCCCTTGCTTGTAGGGTCTGTGGGGTGGTTTTGTGTTCTTTTTTTTTGTGTTCCATGGGCTTGTTGAATCCCCCTCTTGGTGTGTGTCCCGTCCGGTGCCTGTAGGGGGGGGGGGGTGCCTTGCTGTTGTGCGCGGGCCTCTTTTTTTTTTTTTTTTGGGTCTAGTTTCGTGTGCAATGTGTTTCGTGCTTTGCCTGCGTTTCCTCATTTCTCCATTTTTCCTGTGCTCACTCCTTTTTTCTGTGGTCTTGTCCGCCTCTCGCGGCCCCTCATCCGCCTCTCTCGCCCTCTTTTGTCCGCCTTTCTCGGCTCCTCAGCCGACTCTCGCGGACTCTTTTTGCGCCTGCGCAGTACGTCTTTTTGCAGCTACGGCCCATTGCCGGATGTGCCTGCGTCCATCATCCGGTTTAGCATTCTCGGTTAGTAATATGGATATATATAGCAAAATACCCGCGCTTTGCAGCGGAGAAGTAGTGTGTTAAAGAGGTTATGTAACCATATATATACATAAACATATATACATATATATACATATCTACATATACATATATATATACATACACATATACAAATTTACATATCTACACATATATATATATATATACATATATATATATATATATATAGATATAAATATAGACATACATATATACATACATACATTCACACACATATATATAGAGCAAAATACCCGCGCTTCGCAGCGGCGAAGTACTGCTTTAAAATTTTATATAATAAACTGAGGGAAATTATACCAATAATTATTTGTTAAGGATCTCTTTGTATACCATGTTGTCAGTTCGCCCCTCCGGTTGTAATATGACCAAGTTGTGCGCTGAGCTTACTCTTGAGCATGCAACGTATACTTGGCCATGTGAAAAGCAAATCAAGAACAGCAAGACCGCGCCAACTGCGGAGCTCAGCTCGAGCGAAATGAATTGAATGAAATGAGGTGAATGGGAGGGGAGATGATCACGTGACTCCAACACCTGCCTTAACTCTCCATCCCTCCACAAACACACAAACACAGTCTCTCGGATCCCAACTCTCCTTTATATAAAGAGATAAATAGCAAAATACCCGCGCTTCGCAGCGGAGAAGTAGTGTGTTAAAGAGGTTATGAAAAAGAAAAGGAAACATTTTAAAAATAACGTAACATGATTGTCAATGTAATTGTGTTGTCATTGTTATGAGTGTTGCTGTCTTTTATATATATATAATATGCACACACACACACATAAACATATATATACATATACATATATATACATATCTACATATCTACATATACATACGTATATACACATCCACATAAACATATATATATATACATATACAAATTTACATATCTACATATCTACATATATATATATATATATATATATATATATATATATAGACATAGATATATACATACATACATTCACATATATATATATATATATATATATATATATATATACTGTATATATACATATCTACTTATTGGCTCCTGTATTTAGGATATGGCAGGTTGGATAATGGATGGATGGACATTTGTATGCATAGCCCTATTTGCCCATTTTCGTTTTTTTTCTTTCTTCAGTAATATTTCAGCAAACCCGGAGCTTGTCAGTTCAAATCCTGGTACTGACACCACTGTGTGACCCTGAGGAAGTCACTTCACCTGCCTGTGCTGCAAAAAACAAAAGTAATGTAACAAATTGTACTTCAGATGTTGTAAGTTGGTGGAATAAAGGCATAAGTCAAATAGATAAATATGTATTATACACATAGGAACTATTAATTTATTTTCAGTTAAGTCATCTGCAGCAAACTTTTATAAATGAGGGTTTCTCCTTTTTAGATAGTGCAAACTGTTTCTTCTTCATTGACGTTTTCTCTTGGAGAGCTTTTTTCATTTCATTGAAAATGAAAGCAGCAGCTGCCAAAATATGTAGCTTTCTTATTAATTTTTCAACATTGTGTAAAATAAATGTATAAAGTAACATAAAAGGTTTAAATACTGGTTATTCTTTTACACTAAAATATTACTACAGAGATACAAAAAAAGTAAAATGGATATGTTCTTTTTCTTTAAGGAGATTAAATATTACTGAAGAAAGAAAAAAAAAATTAAACAGCCAAATGGGGCTATGCATATGAACTTAAAAGGTTTAAATAAAACATAAATATATATTTTATTTTTACTTGGTTAACTTGTGGAGGGTGTATCCTGTAGCAAAGCCCTAACTTTTTTCGTGAAAGCCCGTTTCAGTCAATAAGTCTTATGTGTGTGTTTATGTATGTGTGTATATATATGTAGATATGTGTATATGTAGATATGTATATATATGTATATGTATATAAATGTTTATGTGTGTGTGTATATTATATATATATATATATATATATATATATATATATATATATATATATATATATATAAAAAAAAAAAAACAGCAACACTTATAACAATGACAACACAATTACATTGACAATCATGTTACGTTATTTTTAAAATGTTTCCTTTTTTTTTCATAACCTCTTTAACACACTACTTCTCTGCTGCGAAGCGCGGGTATTTTGCTAGTTAACTATATTTGTGCTTAAAAATCTTTAAAAAACATATTTACATACAGTTCGTATGGTCTGGAATGGATTAATTGTATTTACATGCAATCCTATGGGGGAAATTGCTTCGGTTCACAACCAAATCGGTTTACGACCAGAGGTTTGGAACGAATTATGGTTGTGAACCGAGGTTCCACTGTATATTGAGTCTAGAAAACATGATCAGCAAGTCTTTGATAGGCTGCAACAAAATGATGAAAGAACGGGCACATTTTTTTCTCACAAGCTGGGTGGGTGGGTGTTAGTTAGTTAATTAGTTACTCGAAGGATTTCAAGATTTAATATGCACAAGCGGTAACACTGCAAAAGCAGCCCAAACCAGAAAAGACGGCTGGCAAAAAGTGGCTGACAAATTAAACGCGTGTGCATTGTACTTACTGAAAGCGGCGTTACGGATTTTGCAAATGTTCATTTTTTCCCTCTGCTTAAAAAACATTAAAAAAGTGGCGTGATTATGCGGCGTATACTATGCCGCGGGTTGGTATGCAGCGTGTAAAACAGTTTGTCGCGGATAATTTGCCTTTTACTTTAACACGAAGACAATTTCCTGTTAGATTTGCCTTTGCGATGACAATTGATAAGGCACAGGGCCAAACTTTCAAAAAGATGTGCATGTATCTGCCAAAACCAGTTTTCAGTCACGGACAGTTGTATGTTGCTCTCTCCAGAGTTCCATCTTTTCATTCACTTACTGGTATGCCTGCAAGAACACGTGCAGCGAGCGAGAGAGAGCGAGCGACACACACACGCATACAGGCGCGCGAGAGAGAGAGAGCGCTGGACGCATAAGAATAATAATACTTCATTACATTGATATAACAGTGTTTTCAGTATTCAAAGCGCTATCCACACAGGGAGAAACCGGGAAGCGAACCCAAAATCTTCCACAGTCTCCTTACTGCAAAACAGCAGCACTACCATTGCGCTACAAGGTAGTTAAAGAATGCACCGGCCTCGATTTTGTTTTCACTTCTGTTTACAGCGATCGGATCGTAGCGTGCATTGTTGCAATGTTACTTTTCTTGGTGGCTTATTATATTACGGATGTTTCACATGTTAATTTTTTTCCCTGTGCTTAAAAGACATTAAAAAAGTGTTTCTCAACTGTGACTCCGGAACAACTCAGTACGCAAGCTATATTAAGCGTCAACAACAAAGACTCGCTACACCTTAATGAACAAGTGCTGAAACTTATCCCTACCGACGAAGTAACTTTCACCAGCGTGGCCTCCATCGTCACAGACGATCCCGCTTTCAGTCACGGACAATTGTATGTTGCTCTCTCCAGAGGTCCATCTTTTCATTCACTCACAGTGGTATCCACAAACCCACCCCATTTGGACAACTGTGTCGTTCAGCAAGTGTTCACCCATCAATACATAATTATGCGGCGTATGTTACGCCATGGGTTGGCTAGTATTAGATAACCAAATGACAGGTAACATTATCCTGGCTCTCCTACAAGACAGGAAATCTAAAACTTGAACAGAGTATTCGAGGACACTTCATTGTATGTTAAGGGATAAATAACAAAAATATATTTTGTAGCATATTTCTGAAACAAAAAATGTAATTTCAATCAACATTCCTATTACTTCAATTCACTATTTTAAAAACTGAAATAAATATTGCTGATTTAAATGTTAAAAATGACATCATAAAATGTATTAGCCAAAAACTATTAACAAAATCAGCTCAGTTCTTTGCAAGAAGAAAAAAAACAACATATCATTTGTGAAAATATGGGCCTTTCAAAATATCTTCACCTAAAGTGAGGCTTGTTAACAGTTTCATCAATCTACATTTACACATGCAGCACCTGCCCAGCTACAACCAGGACAAACAGCAAAGATTGAAGCAGCTGCAGCAGGATATACAGTAGTCCCTTCAGCCACAGTGAATCACATCAACAGATTTACTATACATAACATTCTAGACTTTAAAGAATGTTTGTATGTCTGGCACCTATTTGTTTAATTTCAAATCAAGCACCTTTGTAATAAGTTTTAAAACTTGGCAGACTAAAATAGTACACACATTCAGGCCTTTCTTCCTCTCTTACTCATTTCTCAACTCACTGGCGTACACAAACAGCACTGAAAGAATATCAAATGCCCATTTAAAAATGCAATATGAACATGAAAGCAGCCAGCATTGTAAATGTACAATGACATTAAACCTAAAATGCAGAGTTTGATGTGGCAATGGAGTATATTAAGTACATACCTCTCTGAAAGTCAAGCACATAATGGTAATTGCAAAGTACCCATCTGGTTAATTAAAAAACAAATCATAAATAAAAGCATTCTGTAATTTAAGAATTAAACCCTGCCAGTGTAATCTCTTTCTGATGAAAGTAACTGTGAAACCTGAAATGTAAAATATTCAATGATTAAAAAACCTCAATGGTACTATTTCAGTTTCTGAACTTTCTGCCACAGGGTAGAAAACCTTGGGAGTGAAATTTATCAAGGTGGACCAAGAGATGAATTATAAATCAAAAATGTTAGTGGATGTTCTTAACCATGAAGACAAACAATCCAGAGTCAAAATGAAAATACAAAATTCAAGGGCAAAATTTCCTGACAAATACTTTTAGAACTGGGTACTCTAACATTAGCATTTACACTAGAGTTTAAGAACATATTCACAGAGTTGGACAGTGCAAAGACATGGTTTAAATGCTATTGTAGCAATGATGTCAATGATGACCTAATCATGGCAACTCCCTAACAAAATGCTGACACCCTCTAAAACAAAATGGTGTCACAAATTTTCAACATAAAAATAAATCTCAAGCCAAATGAAAGCATAAAACTAAAGTGAAACTAGATTATCCACATTTCAAAACGTATATAAAAAATTACACCAGAATGTACTGATTTCTTGCACGTCAAGCACATACAGTTAGGTCCATAAATATTTGGACAGAGACAACTTTTTTCTAATTTTGTTCTGTACATTACCACAATGAATTTTAAATGAAACAACTCAGATGCAGTTAAAGTGCAGACTTTCAGCTTTAATTCAGTGGGGTGAACAAAACGATTGCATAAAAATGTGAGGCAACTAAAGCATTTTTTTTAACACAACCCCTTCATTTCAGCGGCTCAAAAGTAATTGGACAATTGACTCGAAGGCTATTTCATGGGCAGGTGTGGGCAAGTCCGTCGTTGTGTCATTATCAATTAAGCAGATAAAATGGCTGGAGTTGATTTGAGGTGTGGTGTATGCATGTGGAAGATTTTGCTGTGAACAGACAACATGCGGTCAAAGGAGCTCTCCGTGCAGGTGAAAGAAGCCATCCTTAAGCTGCGAAAACAGAAAAAACCCATCCGAGAAATTGCTACAATATTACGAGTGGCAAAATCTACAGTTTGGCACATCCTGAGAAAGAAAGCAAGCACTGGTGAACTCAGCAACGCAAAAAGACCTGGACGTCCACGGAAGACAACAGTGATGGATGATCGCAGAATCATTTCCATGGTGAGGAGAAACCCCTTCACAACAGCCAACCAAGTGAACAACACTCTCCAGGGGGTAGGCATATCGATATCCAAGTCTGCCATAAAGAGAAGACTGCATGAAAGTAAATACGGAGGGTGCACTGCAAGGTGCAAGCCACTCATAAGCCTCAAGAACAGAAAGGCTAGATTGGACTTTGCTAAAGAACATCTAAAAAAGCCAGCACAGTTCTGGAAAAACATTCTTTGGACAGATGAAACCAAGATCAACCTCTACCAGAATGATGGCAAGAAAAACGTATGGAGAAGGCCTGGAACAGCTCATTATCCAAAGCAATCAATTGGTTGATCACCTTAACTCCAATAATTTATTTGAGATCTACCAATCTGGCTTTAGGCGTTATCATAGTGTTGAAACAGCACTCCTGAAAGTGTTCAACGACATCTCTTATTACTGACTCAGGTGATGCGGCAGTCCTTCTCCTCCTTGACCTGTCCGCTGCCTTTGACACCACCGACCATGAAATATTGCTGATGCGGCTTGAACATCTTGTTGGGCTAAAAGGGGCTGCTCTTAACTGGTTCAGGTCATATTTAACTGGTAGACACTTTTCAGTGACTTTTAATTCCTCTTCTTCATCTACTGCTCCTCTTAAATATGGTGTTCCTCAGGGATCCATTTGGGTCCTATTTTATTCTCTATATACCTTCACCCTATTGGATCCATTTTTAGGAAATTTAACATTGCTTTTCACTGCTATGCTGATGATACTCAGGTTTACATTCCTGTCTGCATCTCTATAACAAATCAACTCCACAACTGTCTGTCTGAAATAAGATCCTGGATGGCTAATAATTTTCTTGACCTAAATCAAAATAAAATGGAGGTGCTTATAGTGGGTCCATCAGCTAAAGCCCAAATTGGTCTTGGACTTCTCGGCTCTTTCTCTGTCTTTTCCAAACCTCAAGTCTGCAATCTTGGTGTTACCTTTGACAGTAACATCTCTTTTGAGAAACAAGTAAATCCTGTAGTCATGAGTTGCTTTTTCCAACTTCGTCTATTAGGTAAGATAAAGCCTTTTTTATCTTGTAGGGATCTTGAAATAGCTACTTATGCGTTTATTTTTTCTCGCCTCGATTACTGCAACTCACTGTATTCTGGGATTAACAAATCTCTGATACGCAGGTTACAGTTGGTCCAAAATGCTGCCGCTCGCTTTCTGGTTGGGGCAAGAAAGTATGACTCTGTTTCTCCTATTTTAGCTTCTTTACACTGGCTGCCTGTCAGTTTTCGAATTGATTTTAAAATCTTCCTACTAGTTTTTAAATCTTTACATGGACTTGCTCCTGCCTATTTATCTGAACTGTGTGTTTTACACCAGCCATCCAGAGTGCTTAGATCTTCTGGTCAGCTGTCTCTGGTTGTCCCTCATACCAAGTGTATAACTAAGGGGGACAGAGCTTTTGCAGCTGCTGCTCCTCGCCTGTGGAACTCTTTACCTCATCACATAAAGGAGTTATCTACAATTGAACTGTTCAAAACAAGATTAAAGACTCATTTCTATTCACTTGCATTCCATGACCTTCAGTAATACTGATGGTTTCCTCTTAGTGATTATAACACATTACTTTTATTTTTTATGTATATAACATTACTTCTATTTATTATGTATTTTATTTTATGTTCATATATTTTATTTCTATTTGTTTTATGTTAATTATTTTGTTTTTCTTTTATTCTATTATTGTAAAGCACTTTGGCCACAGCATTACTATGTTGTTTTAAATGTGCTATATAAATAAATTGACATTGACATGTGACACAGGACAGAAGCAGCCGAATGAATTCTGAGGTGTTCAGAGACATACTGTCTGCTCAAATCCAGCTAAATGCAGTCAAATTGATTGGGCAGCATTTCATGATACAGATGGACAATGACCCAAAACATATAGCCAAAGCAACCCAAGAGTTTATTAGAGCAAAGAAGTGGAAAATTCTTGAATGGCCAAGTCAGTCGCCTGATCTTAACCCAATTGAGCATGCATTTCACTTGTTGAAGACTAAACTTCAGACTGAAAGGCCCACAAACAAACAGCAACTGAAAGCCGCTGCAGTAAAGGCCTGGCAGAGCATTAAAAAGGAGGAAACCCAGCATCTGGTAGTGTCCATGAGTTCAAGACTTCAGGCTGTCATTGCCAGCAAAGGGTTTTCAACCAAGTATTAGAAATGAACATTTTATTTCCAGTTATTTAATTTGTCCAATTACCTTTGAGCACCTGAAATGAAGTGATTGTGTTAAAAAATGCTTTAGTTGCCTCACATTTTTATGCAATTCTTCTGTTCACCCCACTGAATTAAAGCTGAAAGTCTGCACTTCAATTGCATCTGAGTTGTTTCATTTAAAATTCATTGTGGTAATGTACAGAACCAAAATTAGAAAAAAGTTGTCTCTGTCCAAATATTTATGGACCTAACTGTATAAATGAAGTTTAAAGAATTCAGTACCTATCAAAGCAAGTTTCAGATTTAACAATAAAATATCAAGAAAGACATTACAACAAGTTCTTTCAATTTATTTTATGTGCTCACTAAGCTTCATTATCATTAAGGAAAAGTATTTTGTGTGAATGCATCAGAAAATGAGTTAAAAATTCTGGGGGCTCCATGTACATTCCAGTAAAGAAAGGATGATATAAGCAATTTGATACTTCATACCTTATGAAGACTCAGTAGTGACAAATAAATGGCCAGAAAAAAAATTAACTGATACTACCAAACAAGACTTTTTTATTAACGGAATAAATCACAAACGGAAAATAAGGTTCCATTCAAACAACATATACTCAATACAATTATTACATGTTACGCTCAACATTCACACTTTTTTTGATACTCAGACCAGACTGACATAGCACACAGGGGGAACACTTGTTGGTCAGGATGGGGATGTACCCTTGTAATTTGTCCCTATTGTTTAAAGACAAGCAAATTTATGAACTAATAACAAGCATAACAAGACACGCAAAAAGCAAACTACTCTCCTTTCCAAATAACTAATTATGTCTAAATCCAGAGCACTCCAAACTTTTAAAAATTTTCCTCTGCAACAAGTATAGATGTAGCATCACCTCTAAGGCATTCCTGTTAACTACAGTTTCAAGATCAGCAAGTGATGCAACAATCAGCATTCCCTTTTGAAGGTTAAGCTCAGCAAAAAGGTTCCAATTCCTATGATGACAATTGAACGTATCCATTCATTTATCAATCAATCCATCCATTACCAAATGGAATTATTCTGGGGTCACAAGGGCTTAGAGCTTATGCTTGCTTAGCATCTGGCACAAGACAGGAAAAAGTCCTTAAACCATCCTTTGCAGATTATTCTCATAATCACACTCACTCATATAAACCTAACAAAGAGCTGTGAAATAACTTGTACATTAATGAGATGTGTCAGGAAACCTAGAGAAACACCAATACAAACAGGGGGAGAATTTTGTATATATACAAAGATAATGCTAATGCCAAAATTCAAACACCAGACTCTGGAGCTGTGCAACATTAGTGTAGCCGCCGAAGTATAAGGCCAGATCAAGCACGGGTAAAACGCGTGCCGAAAGAAATCTCTCAGTCCAATAAGTTCGTTTTAAAAATATTTAGTGAAAATTAAAAGCAAATTAATCCACACAAGAATAAAAGAAAAAATAGTTACACATGTAGAATAAAAGGCAAAAAAGGGGAAAAATGTATCTTCTCTAAACTAAGCTTTTCTTGAGAAACTTGTTATTTCTGTACTTAAAAGTTCTTTATTTCTTCTTCTTTACTTAAAGATTCTTAACTTCTTATATACTTAAAAGATTCTTAGTTTCTTCTTCTGTATGCTTTAGACATATGACTATGCACTTAAGTAGGCTAAGTGCTGTTTTACGAGTTACTTCACACACTCAAAAGTTCCGCAGGCCTGTTGGCACGAGCACGGTTTAAAACCATATGCCTTCTACACCCTACACATGGCAAGGCTGGTCACTAACTGAGAATAAGGTTTAGTCAGAGCAGATAGACATAGCTAGAATATACCAATTTTACTCAATTTATGGGGGTTATAGGAACCTCCCATAGATTATGCTTTATCATCTAGTAAAATATTTATGAATCTTGTATAACTAGGAAAATGGCTCTTACAATTAGCATTAATCACTTTTCCAGTGTAGAACTCTACAATTTATCAACAGGCTGTTCCTGGAGGAGATATGAGTATATAAGATGGTAATCTAAAAATCTCCTAAAGTTGCATACAGGTACATGGAAGTAAGACATGCTATACAGCAACTCTAACATTATGATCTTGACTGAAACGTGGAAAAGATAAGGGAAAAAAAAGCCATGCAAACAAGCATGTGAAACAAAACTCTAATTAACAAGTATTATTTAAATAGCACCTTTCTCTTGCTCAAAGCACTGAAACATCGAAGAAATAGAGAGATTAACACAATTTAACTTGGCCTGTGCTCTTTTACAGAATGAATTACTCCCAAGTACTCATTGGACCATATATACACATTATTGTTGTCAAACCAATGAGGCAACACTTACTTGATTTTCAGAGAATGGAAACTTTGGTTCAACAGCACACAATTGGTCATAGTACCTGTAATAAAGTAAAAATGAAGAGATTAAAAAGGATTCAGATGCCAAAAGCAAACCAGACATTTCTTCAAGTAAATGGATTTAAAAAGAATCATGTCTAAGCTTTCCAGTAACATTCTGTAGTTCACTTGACATTCACTGTCCTGTGCCAAAGTGGGAGTGGCAGGTAAGGAAGTAAAGTTTGTTTACATTTTTTAGCCATTAACTTTGAAGTTAACTGGGTGACACTAGTACTCTACCATGTACATGTGCGTGTAAACACCCACATTTTCTCTGATTCTTTATAGACAGGCATACCACACAATTGAAAATTGGATTTCTGCTATCCATTCACAAGCAAAAGCAACACAAGCTTATACAGAGAGTAGCATAATATTACCACTTGTATTATGGTGGTATGTAGCGTTCTACCCTGAATTCCCAGCACAGAGTCCTACACTGGTGTTCACACAAATGAGGAATTTTACCTGAGTACAACAAAAGACTAAAGGATATCAAGTGTCTTCCTCATTGGTCCTGTCTAAACAGTTTTCCCCAACAATACCTGGCAACTTTCTAACATTCATCTTGCAAGCAAAACACTTTTTCTCACTTTCACAAGTTATCTCCTTCTTCACTACTGCTGGCTACATTATCTAATGCTAAAAAGGCATTTCTAACTTTTAACATACTAGGGGGCTTCGCTCGCCAACCCCGTGTTTGGCTTTCTGCATACACACTTTTAAGATTTTTCTTTCCTTTGAATTGTTGCTATTTCATTAGTTTCACTTTTATTTCAGAACTTCTGTAAAAACAATATTTGTAATCTTGCGAGTCCCAGTATGCTGAATCTTTTTAAAGAGGTCAGGATAGGTTTCTCTGTTTGGAATTTCAGCACAGACAAAACGATCCACATCATCAGCAGTTAATAATTTTTTTTTTTTTACAAAGTAAAAAAGTAACTAGAGTTCTGCATTGGACTCCTGTCTGTAAAGTCGTACTATTTTCCTCTCACAGTTCCAAAAGTACATGGGGTTACCAAGGTGATAGCCCAGCTTTTGTCTAGGTTTTTGTACAAGGGCTAGACAGAACGTTTTTGACTCCTGGGGTAAATGTAGCTTTTTAAATAAGCAGACAGATAAATACATATACATGAACAAAGTAACCAATAAATGCATGTGCGGTAAACTCCGTTTTTGAAATTCTCAAGATTCTTTATTTGTCACATGCATAGTTATACAGGACAACACGCAGTGAAATGCATCCTGATCCGCTTATCAAAAACTGTGCAAAGTTAGAAGAATATCAGTTAGATTAACAAAAAGTCATAGACTGAAAGGTAACAGTATAGTAGAACATAATAAATAAGTACAATTATGTGAATAAAGTAGAATTAAGTGTTAAGGTGCAATAGTGTAGTAATTATTGTGCAAAACCAAAGTTAGAATGGTGCATAGTTAAATGAGGCAGTTTGTTTGCGCTACTGTGATCTTTACTTTCTTTTTTTATATTTGTCTAATTTTCCTACTTTCATATCCTTTAACTTTCTCCACATGTGTATAGCGCCGTTTTTTTTTTTTTTTTTTGAGCCTTTCTAATTTCCCTGGTTTCATAGTCTCTAACCTGCTCTGCATGTGTTTAGCGTCAACGTTTGTAAACGTCTTTATGAAGTTCTACTTTCTTTTACTCATTGTCTTTTAATTCTGAGCCGGATTGGACGTGCTTTTTTTTCAATTCCACTTATTCCGGGCTGATAATTACTTTCTTTATTTTCTGAATTTGCACCTCGATTATTCTTTTTTGCTCTTTTTTCTGTCCAACGCATTTGAGTCTCTTTTCTTCGCTTAGATGTCGACATCTAATTTATAACATACCTTATACGCTTTATATGCGCTGAGAGCCCTGGTTCTGTGTGTGCTCAAATCCTTCACAAGAATGAATGTTTTGCTGCCTATTGTCCTATTTGATAGATTGTAAGTAGGGTGTGTCTTTGGTCTCGCAGGTCTTTAAAATGTCTTACGAGAAGATCACGTATCGTAGACTTGCTTTTTGCTTTCCAGGACAGGATTTCTTTTTATAATAGATAGACAGGAGCCAAATTTGCGTTATGTGACTCTTACTGTGTTCAGAATTTGGAAAATGGGGTGGCTGTTAACCACTCAAGAAGATAAAGTAAATCCACTACACTGATTAAGGATAATGTATTTCAGTTCTCCTATGGCACAACTAACCAAACTCTATTGGTTCCTCTGCACTTGGAAGGGATCCTAAACTTAGCATGATGTCACCTTGAACATAGCCCCAGCTCCCTTTCTTGACTGTGAGCTACACATAGCTCAGGCAGTTAGCTAACACCACGACACCTGCATCATACAGTAATCTCTAGAAACTCTTAACACAGCAATATTGAATTACTGCAACAGAAAAATTTAGCTTCTCTAATTTTACCACCCTTCATTGCAATGATCAAATTACGACTTCCATTATGTCTTCTAAAATGGTACCTTGCTATTATTCACACGGAAAGCTAACATGTACAGCAAAAACAATAGAAAAATGAGACCTACCCTTTATTGTACCTAGCTAAGACATAAAATGTCAAAGGCAGCTCCTACTTACAACGAATGTAAATGTCAAAGGGTAGCTCCTACTTATAGCTAATGTCCCTACCAAATTGCAATGTTCCTAAAACATCAGTAAAAGCTTATATTATAAAAATATTATTTCACACTTTGTTTACCCATTGTTTAACAAAACTATTTCTCATTTAAATTGGCTGCAGGAACTGAAAAATAAGAATTTCTTTTTAAACTGACAATTACACAAATTTAGGATGGCTTCCTACAGTAATCAATCCACTTACTGATACATTATCTCTTGAGATCGCAAAAAGAACTAAGTACTAGTTAAAAAGCAAAATGACAATGCACAAATTCAATGTGAATAAAAGTAGTACTGTGGAGTGCATTGTTTATTTTTTTCCATTTGCAACTAGTACTCAGTTTTGTTTTTACAATTTCTTTTTCACAAGTAAATAAAATAGCTTAATAAAGATAAGCCTTTCATCATTTATAACCATGTGGAAAACAAAATCAAAAAAAAAATCAAAACAGATACTTAACACCACTTTACAAAAACAAGCAATGGATGTAAAAACTAACATATACCACTTGACACTGGAACTGTTCTATTGTCACTGGTTCTAGAACCATTCTCCAGATCAATGGCATCATGAACTATGCTGTCTTCAGAAAGTATTCAGAATCCTTCACTTTTTTCATATTTTGTTATAAAGTAGCCTTATGCTAAAATAATTTAAAATATTTTTCCCCTCATCAAGCAACACTCAGTAACCCAGAATGACAAAGCAAAAACAAAATACTATATTTTTTTGCTTATCTATTATAAAAAACAATCCTGTGGGACTGAATGACTAGGAGATGATACGTGATCTTCACATTAAGATCACGGAAGATAGTTAAAAGACCCGTGAGGACCTTAAACATGAGACATTGTGCCAAGAGATTGACCTAAGACCGTCTCGCGATGACGTACAACATGAGATTCTTGCAAGACACCCCCTACTTACAATCTATCAAATAAGACAATGGGGCAGCAAAACAGTCAGTCTTGTCAAGGATGTCACTTTATTTGTCAATGTCAATTTATTTATATAGCACATTTAAAACAACATAGTAATGCTGTAGCCAAAGTGCTTTACAATAATAGAATAACAGAAAAACAAAACAAATTAACATAAAACATAAATAGAAATAAAATATATGAATATAAAATAAAGTACATAATAAATAGAAGTAATGTTATATATATTAAAAATAGAAGTAGTGTTATATAATCACAAAGAGGAAACCATCAGTATTACTGAAGGTCATGGAATGCAAGTGAATAGAAATGAGTCTTTAATCTTGTTTTGAACAGTTCAATTGTAGACGACTCCTTTATGTGATGAGGTAAAGAGTTCCACAGGCGAGGAGCAGCAGCTGCAAAAGCCCTGTCCCCCTTGGTTTTACACTTGGTACGAGGGACAAACAGAGACAGCTGACCAGAAGATCTAAGCACTCTGGATGGCTGGTGTAAAACACACAGTTCAGATAAATAGGCAGGAGCAAGCCCATGTAAAGATTTAAAAACTAGCAGCAAGATTTTAAAATCAATTCGAAAACTTACAGGCAGCCAGTGTAAAGAAGCTAAAATAGGAGAAACAGAGTCATACTTTCTTGCCCCAACCAGAAAGCGAGCGGCAGCATTTTGGACCAACTGTAACCTGCATATCAAGGATTTGCTAATCCCAGAATAGAATGAGTTGCAGTAATCGAGGCGAGAAAAAATAAACGCGAAAGTAGCTATCTCAAGATCTCTAGAAGATAAAAAAGGCTTTATCTTACCTAATAGACAAAGTTGGAAAAAGCAACTCTTGACTACAGAATTTACTTGTTTCTCAAAAGAGAGGTTACTGTCAAAGATTACACCAAGATTGCGGACTTGAGGTTTGGAAAAGACAGAGAAAGAGTCAAGAAGTCCAAGACCAATTTGGGCTTTAGCTGATGGACCCACTATAAGCACCTCCATTTTATTTTGATTTAGATCAAGAAAATTATTAGCCATGCAGGATCTTAGTTCAGACAGACACTTGTGGAGTTGATTTGTTGTAGAGTTGCAGACAGGAATATAAACCTGAGTATCATCAGCATAGCAGTGAAAAGAAATGTTAAATTTCCTAAAACTCGCTCCAATAGGGTGAAGGTATATGGAAAATAAAATAGGACCCAAAATGGATCCCTGAGGAACACCATATTTAAGAGGAGCAGTAGATGAAGAAGAGGAATTAAAAGTCACTGAAAAGTGTCTACCCATTAAATATGACCTGAACCAGTTAAGAGCAGCCACTTTAAGCTCAACAAGATGTTCAAGCCGCAACAGCAATATCTCATGGTCAATAGTGTCAAAGGACTGCCGCATCACCCGAGTCAGTAATAAGAAAGATGTCATTGAACACTTTCAGGAGTGCCGTTTCAACACTATGATAACGCCTAAAGCCAGACTGGTAGATCTCAAATAAATTATTGGAGTTAAGGTGATCAACCAATTGATTATAAATAACTAGGGGGCTCTGCCCCCTGCTCGCTTCGCTCGCCAACCCCTGGCGTTGGGGCATGACAAAAAGTGAGATGTATGAATTAGATATAGAATAGTGTGCAGGTGTGGATGATGCATATAGAAAGCCAAAAATACAGTGTTTGGCACAGAGTAATGGTTTATTGGAATATTTCTTTGTACACAACATTATTAGTAAAGATGGTGTCCTGTCCTTGAATGAGTCTTCCTTGGCATGGAGCATTTATAACTTTAACTTTAACGTCAGATGAACGTCGAACACGTGAGAAGGCAACAAAAAGTTGTCCATGTCCAAAAACGGGCTCAGAGAGGTAGATGCCAACCTTGTCCATGGTTTGTCCTTGTGATTTGTTGATGGTCATAGCAAATGTAGGTTTAATGGGGAACTGTTGGCATTTCAGTGTAAAAGGTAATTCTAGGTCAGAACTCGTAAGGTCAATTCTAGGAATGAGAACAGTATTGTTAGAATGTGATCCTGTAAGAACTGTTGCTTGAATAACATTGTGTGTCATGGTGTTGACGACTAAACGTGTGCCATTGCATAAACCCTGTTTAGTGTTAAGGTTTCTTAATAGCATGATTATTGTTCCGTTTTTAAGGCTAAGATTGTGTTGTGTTAATCCGGCTGGGTTAATAGTGTTCAAATATTCTAAGGGGAAATTCAGATGTTCATTGTCGTCATCAGAGTCAACTTTGTCAGAGCTTAGAAAGAGCCGTGCCTCTCCAGGAAGTAATGAAATGACCTGGTTATTAATGTGATCAACATTAATATTTTTTGGACATAATATAGTGCGTTGTATTAAAAGGGGCATTTGGTCTAATGAGACCGCGGTTTCAAATATCTCCGTAAGTCATCGCAGATGAAGGGTTGAGGAATTGTAATAATATCTGGGTGAAGTCCATCTGTATTGGTGAGTGTACAATGTTCTAGTTGTAATAACCAATTGTTATATTCGTGATCTGGAAATCGCATGTTTTGTACCAAGTGTATCTTTAGAAAGCAAAGCCAATTGTTCGCGTAACATTTTTTGTTCCGTGGTTTTTGAAGCGCGCCGAGGTGAATTTTTTTTTTTTGATGCGGGTTCGTGTTTGTGGTCCCGTTACTCGAGCCGTTTAGTTTTGTATCCGTGATCGTGAATTGATGACTTGTTTGATCTTTATCGTGAGGAATATGGATAAGTAATAAGTAGGATCGAACTCACTGTTAATATGCGGACTGTTCGTTTCTTCGTATTATCACCAATCAGGTCTCGCGCCTGTATATGTATTGTAGTTTGGTCTCGTGTTGTTTATATGACGTCGTCGCGTATTTTAAGGTGGACTGAATAATAGCTGAGCGCATGGTATGTGAAGTAATAGTTAAGCACTGTCTAAAATCCCCTCCTAATAAAAGTACCTTTCCCGCAAAGGGAATATTCTTATTCATCAACGTTTGTATAAGTTTATCAATGGTGTTGAGTAAGTGACTGGATGCCATTGTACATTCATCTATAATTAATAGTGTGGCAAGACGGATGTCACGTGCATTGTTACTGTGAATTGTCATAGTGGATACCGATGTTTCTGTGATTGGGACCGGTATTTGGAATAAGGAGTGACATGTGTTTTTGTAGCCGAGACATTTTTTCTTCCGCGGTTTCAGAATCGCTTTGTAGGTGCCGACGTGATTTGTGCATATTTGCGTTCTTGATTTGTTTCAGGGTGCACTGTTCCAATGCGATGTAATATTTGTCCACATACACGAAAGCAGTATGGCTCATTGCCTTTTGGTGACATGATATTTACTCCGGTAGATGCAAAATCAAATGAACTATTGTAGGATGTAATGCAGATGCGCCGCCGTGTATTTTGTTGTTTCATGCGGGTTCGTGTGTTTGGTCCCGTTATCCGAGCCGAATCGTTTTGTACCCGTGAGCGTGTATTCATGACTTGTTTGTTCCTCAGCATGCGAAATATGGATAAGTAATAAGGAGGATCGCACTCACTGTTAATATGGAGCCTTTTCTGCAGTTGAACGGTTAATAGTGCTTTATTGTAAGGAGATCCACCTATGCTGCCTAGTGTGAAGGTGTTGAGATGACGTATGTTTAATATGGACGGTTCCTTTAGAAATGGGGCTTTGGGTGTCACTTCTTATTGATGTTAGTGTGTTTGTGGGTCCGATTCGTCGTTGTTGTGAACGTTTCGTGTGCCATGTTTCGTCTCTAATGGGCCTGGCGTGGCGGTCACGGCTTCTTTTTTTTGTTGTGTTCGGAGCTTGTTAAATCCTCCTGTTTGTGTGGGTCCCGTTTCGTGTGCAATGGGATTCGTGCGGCGCCGTGTGCTTTTTCGGCGTCTGAGCGGGGGGGGTTTAGGGGGATTGGTGGTGCGCGAGCGTCTTCTTTCTTATTGTGTGCCAGGGGCTTGTTGAATCCTCCTCTTTGTGTGTGTCCCGTTCGTTGCTTGTAGGGTGGGTGGGGTGGTTTTGGGTTCTTTTTTTTTGTGTGCCAGGGGCTTGTTTAATCGTCCTCTTTGTATGTGTCCCATCCGGTGCCTGTAGGGGGGGGGGGGGGGGGGGGGGGTTCCTTGCAGGTGGGCGCGAGCGGCTTCTTTTTTTTTGTGTGCTAGTTTCGTGTGCAATGGGTTTCGTGCAGCGCTGTGCGTCGCCTGCGTTTGACTCCTTTTTTCTGTGGTCGCGGGGCCTCATTTCTTTGACTCCTTTTTTCTGTGCTCACTCCTTTTTTCTGTGGTCGCGTCCGCCTCTCGCGGAGCCTCATTTCTTGGGGCGCCTGCGCAGTACGTCTTTTTGCGGCTACGGCCCATGGCCGGATGTCCCTGCGTCCATCCGGTTTAGCATTCTCGGTTAGTAATATGGATTCTTTCTAGAATTTTAGCCAGAAATGGCAGTTGGGAAATTGGACGAAAATTGGCTAAAACTCCAGGATCTAACTCTGTCTTTTTTAGACGGGGACGGACTGTAGCATATTTAAAAAATGAGGGCACAACTCCCGAACTAATAGAATCATTAATAATGGCTAATAAGGGTGGGCCCAACACATCAAAGGCTTCCACTAAGAGACGTGGTGGTACAATATCCAGAGGACTGGGGGCTGGTTTAAGGGTGTCAATAGCTCTTTTTAGCTGTGAAAGTGAGACTAGATCAAAGGATTCTAATACAATGTCATGATTAACAGTAGAAAGTTCATAGCCCGTTTGAACAATGCCACGGTGGATAGTATCAATTTTGCTGACAAAGAATGATAGAAACTGGTCACATGAATGAACAATGCTATTTGATCCCATCACAGAGTGGGGGTGAACGGCCGCATTAATTGAATTAAATAAGACCCTAGGATTGTTTGAGTGACGGGATACTAAATCGGCTAAGACGTTTTGTTTCGTTATCTTAACTTCAGCCTGGAAATTGAAAAGAGAAGTCCTAAAAATCTGTTTAGAGACAATCAGTCCATGTTTTCCAATGCCGTTCAGCAGTTCGACAGGTGCGGCGCAGTGATCGTGTATTTTCATTTAGCCAGGGAGCAGGTCTACCCTTATTACTGCGTATCTTGGGCGGAGCAATTGAGTCTAAAATTGTTTTACAGGAAGAATTAAATTTTACGACAGAATTATCGATACCATTATTTTGGTCATGCACATAAAGACTAGAGAAAATGGTTTTAAAATCAGATATAATAGAAGAATTTAAAAAGTGCGAGCAGCGTGGGGGACAGCTATTAGTTGGGATATCAACAGTAGTATTCAGATCCATCATTATAGAAAAATGATCAGTAGAAGAAACATCACATAAATCATTATTTACTGAAATATCATGAGTAAGAACGAGATCAAGGGTGTGACAGAGAGAGTGGGTTGGCGCATTAATATGCTGTATAAAATCAAATGAGTTCAAAAGTGATAAAAAGTCATTGACCAAAGGTTTCGAGTGACAACAAACGTGTTTGTTGAAATCACCAACAATAAATACTTTGTCATGAGAGAGGGTGATATCAGCCAAGAGATCAGAGAATTCAGAGATGAAAGTATCATTAATTATAGGTGGTCTATAAACCACGGCAAACAGCAGAGAAGGGAAGCTGCACACTTTGAAAAGTTGAAGTTCAAAGCTCCTAAACGGACCCCTTGTAAGGCTCCGACACAAGAACATACTTTTAAAAATAGTGGCAATGCCCCCCCCGCCCCCCCCCCCCCATGACAAGTCACCATTTAAAATCCAAGTCTCAGTGATGAAGAAGAAATCCAGATTATTTGAGGTAATAAAGTCTTGCAAAATAAAAGTTTTATTAGACACTGATCTCACGTTCAAGAGAGCAGCCTTGATAGAGGTATAACAGCTTGTTGCAGGATGAGCACGGGTGAGCGTGCGAAGATTAGCAGTGTTTACTACTCAATTGCAGGCCGAGGAAAAGTGATGCTGTCTTGAAATGGAGAAATTAAATCCGGTATCCAGCGTCCATGAACCAGTGATGAAGTCCTGAGCAGGAGAAGATGGGTCATAGACGACTCGCAGGCATCGGGAATCAAAGCTCTGGGACTTGAGTCGGCGTTGTTTAACAGTAATTCCGGCTCTTTTCCCACGACGGCAGCGGGTGCGTTTGCGTCTCCGAGGGGCATTCAACTCACTGATGCAGGTGAACACCGGTGTCCAGGTGGAGAAGTCAGGAGATAAATGAAACAAAGGTGTAGGTAGGTTCACAAAAAATCCAACCAGGAGATGAAAATTGAGAGGAAAGCAAGCCAGAAAATATGTTTAGTAAAGACTCACGATCATAGGACAGTCGCCGTTGGGATAAACTAAAATATAAAAACAAAGTTAAAACATAGACCAGAGAGACGAGCAGACGGCCAGCCACACCAGTCGGCGCCATCTTCATTATTAAGGATTTGAGCACACACAGATCCAGGGTCTCAGCACATATAAAGCAAATAAGGACATACGTTATAAATGAAACGTTGACAAATAAGCGAAGAAGAAAGCAGCGCAGAGAAAAGAGACTCAAATGCAAAAAAGAAAAAATAATCTAGGTGCAAATTCAGAAAATAAGGCAAGTAATTATCAGCCCGTAACAAGTGGAATTGAAACAAAGCACGTCCAATCTGGCTCAGAAGTAAAAGACAGAGTAAAAGACAAAGTAGAACTTCATAAAGACGTTCACAAAGTTTGGCGCTATACACATGCAGAGCAGATTATGAAAACAGTGGAATTCGAAAGGCTTCAAAAAAAAAAAAAATAAGTATGCATGATACAAATGTGGAGAAAGTTAAAGACTATGAAAGTAGGAAAATTAGAAAATATAAAAAAAGAAAGTAAAGATGGCAGTAGCGCAAACAAACGGAAATTAATACTCGAAAAAGGGAAAATAATCATCACAGACCAGGTGTCACTGAAAAAAAAAAAAGCAGGACAAAGCAAGGTCAGAAATAAAAGACAGTAGAAAACAAAGTAAAAATTCATAAACAGGTTACAAAACAAAAGGGCCAAACACATGCAGAGCAGGTTAGAGATAATTCAGGATAGGTCTCTCTTTTTGGAATTTCAGCACAGACATCAGTTAGTAATTTTTTTTTTTTTTTGCATAGTAACCAATAAATGCATGTGAGGTAAAACACTTTTTTGAAATTCTCTTGACTTAAACTTCAAAATCTTACAATATTTACATACTCCTGACATATCACCTGTGTTCATATATTCGATCTCTATTCGCCTTTTAGTTATTTCTGAGTAATAACTTCTCTTTTTTTGCGCTAATGCAAAGTTTACTTTTTTTTTTTGACACTGTCGTTTTTTTCTGCTTTCATATTCTGTATCTTGCTCTGCATGTGTTTTGCGCCTACTTTTTTTTTTTTTTTTTTTTTAGTCTTTTGAATTCCAGTTATCATTATCTCTAACCTGACAAAGTCATTAAACACATGTCTCACTGTCCTCATTTAAAAGATTCAGCATATTGGGACTCGAAAGATTCCAAATATTGTTTTTACATAAGTTCTGAAATAAAGGTAAAACTAATGAAATAGCAACAATTCAAAGGAAAAAAAATCTTAAAAGTGTGTATCCGGAAAACCAAACACGGGGGTTGGCGAGCGAAGCCCCCTAGTTTTTTTAAAATAAAAAACTGAAATATAAACAAGTATTTAAACTCTTTGCTATGCCACTTGAGATTTGGCTTAGGTACAGGCCATTTTATTGATCATCATCGCAATGTCTATACACCTTGTTTGGGAGTTCACCTGTGGCCAATTCAGGATAGGCACACACGTGTCTATGTAAAGTCCTATATCAAGGGTAAAAAAAAATAAGCAATGAGGTTAACGTTGTCTGCAGAGCTTAGATAATTTTGTCGGTGCGCAGATCTAGGGAAGGCTACAAAAAAAAAAATTCTGCAGCATTGAAGGTTGCCGAAAGCACAGTGGCCTCCATATTTTTTAAATGGAAGAATTAGAACAATCACTACTGTTTCTAGAGCTGGCTGGAGAAACTTCCGGAAGAACAACCATCATTGCAACACTACACTGATCTGAGTTTTATGACAGAGTGCCCAGATGGAAGTCTCTCCTCGACAAAAGATACATTAAAGCCCACTTGGAGTTTGCATAAAGATACCTACAGGACTCTGAAACTGAGATAAACAAATTCTCTATGAAACCACAACAGGACTGTCTGGCCTCAATTCTAACCATACAAATCAAACCAACACTGTTCTATGCAGTATACTAGTCTGTTATGCAGTTGTTAGCACAGCTATTAACAGTGTTGCCAAACATATGAAAATGTCCAGAACCAAAGTACTTCTCTAAAACAGGGATCAAATATCACCAACTGATATTATTGTTCAAGCCCTACTATAATGTATACTGTTTTGTGTTGTATCTTTAAGACTTGTGTAAAAATATGACAATGTTTTATAGGTCATTTTATGCAGAAATGGAGAAAGCTAACTGGTTCACAAATTTCCTCACACCACTGTATAAAGTTAAAGAAATAAAATAAAAATTTCCTAGCTTTTAAAGTTTTTTTCTGTTCTATTTTACAAAAGTATATAGGAAGAATAAGAAAGGATTTTTAAAGATGTTGTATTTTTAGAATAGCCAGGTGAATGGATATAATAAGGGAGGTTCACTATAATAAACTGACCAACACAAATATCAATTAAATTGTATTTATCGATATTTAAACAAAAATGAATAACTAAATTCAATGTTAAGTGAAATGTTCTCTAAACCAATGAACAATTGATTTTATGTCTATAATCATTCATCTGAAAAACGCATACCTGACAAAGTACTTGACAGAGTGAACATGAATAGGATAGTTTTCAAAGTTTGTTTATATAAAAAGCCACTCCTAAGCGGTCTTTGCTTTATGCTTAGGGTCATTGTCCTGTTAAGAGGGTGAACTTTCAGCTAAATCAAAGTTCCAGAGAAGTCTGGAACAGGTTTTCATTAAGGATATTTCTGTAATTGGCTCCATTCACTTTTCCCATAACCCGGTCTAATCTCCCAGACTCTGCTGCTGAAAAACAAATAATCTCACAGCAACTTCACCAATGGAAAGGTATCAGACGGGTGATTAGCTGGTTTCCTCTAGACATGATGGTAATCCTGTTTGCATCAGACCAGACAATTTCCCCTTGGGATTAATAACGTATCTATCTATCTATCTATCTATCAACCTTGTTTCTTATAGTCTCAATAGTCCTTTAGATGCCATTTTGTAAACTCATAGATCTTCCATAATGTACTTAAATAAAACAATGCTTTTAAAAAAGGCAGTTTTCACCATTTGTCTAACAAATACATATTTTCACACATTGATTCAGTTAATTGATATGAGAAGTTAAACACTGTTTAAATGTAAATACACATGCACTTTACCATTTTTAAATATTAACTGCACTGCAGTTTTTTTGTTGTTGGAAGTATACATTTATATTTATTCAGATTTTTTGTTCGTTTTTTCTTTCCCATGTACCAGCTAGACATTCCTAATTCTTGAGGTGTAATTATAAATATGGATTACATTCTAATAGTGCAGCACGTTTCTTACCAAAACATATACTGTATGATATACACAAACAACAAACACAGTACAAACCTTTAAAAAAGCCCAAAATATATCAAATATTCATAAGGTTCTTATCAAGAAGATACAAGGCTAACATGCTTAACAAATTCACAAGTAAAATAGACAAATTTTGCTGTTAAGCTAACAAGCCCATTGTTTATTTAGCAGAAACTTCTAATTCTTCTTTATCTCTTTTTATAATTTAAAATGTAATCTGCTGTAATTTTTTTTTATTTTTATTAATTTTATTGTAATCTGCTGTAATTAACACAAGCTCACTCAAAAATGTACTATTACTTTAATTTAATGACAAAAAAAAGTCTGAATTCAATAAAGTACAATTTTTTTGCCATTTGATTTAATTGCACAGGATGACGACCGATTCCTTTTTCTCAATTTACTACTTCACTTTCTTTAAGTGAGACACCAACATTATGTTCTTCTCTCTCTGATAAAGTCTTACCTTGCTGCTCTCTGTTTACAGGAAGTTTGAAGCACAAAAAATGTACGCATTACTACTACTAATTTGTGTAAAGGAGCATTTCACCTAAATTAACCTAAAGCTTAGGAAAAGAGACGTAAGAAAAAAACTGTACTGGCCAATTTACCAATCACCAATCCAAGTTTTTTGTAGTGAAAATAGGCCAATTTAGATTGACGGCTGACCGATCAATAAACTATTACATTTGCAAAACTTTCTAAAATCGCTTTGTCATTCTGGGGTATTGAATATTGCTTTAATTGTGGAAAAAAATAAATTTAAATTATTTTAGCAAAAAAGCTACAACATAGCAAAATAAGAAAAAGGTGAAGGAATCTGAATACTTTCTGAATCCATTATCCTCAAGTTTCAGATTTGCATTGTTTCGCAAATATATGATGTGGCTTATGAAGTCCATTCGACAATTTCCCTGACCTGGTTTAAAAATAAATAAATAAATAAAACCTTGTATAATTGCAAGTTGTTGCCCATATTTGATTACCTTTATGCAAAAGAATGTAAAATGTATCAGTTCTCTCATGTATGACACGGTGATGTTAACACATGCAAAACAATCATAAGTGACAGGACAGGTAAAATTTTAGACTAACGCAGTTCTTTTCATAAACAGCTTCATACAAAAAGCACTTAAAATTGGTTGAAATAAAGGGAGAAAAAAATGTCAGAAGAAGCCAAGTGCATTCTTCTCAGACTCAGCAACTCCAGAGCCTACAAAACAAAAAGGAAACTTTGGGAGCTACATGTACTACAAGGCAGAAATCTCATAGAAAATAGTTAATTGCTTTTCCAAAGCATATGTCTTGAGATCCTCGGTGGTTTGTATTGGGCTCAGCTTTTTATGTCAGCTTCTGGTCCATGGTGGTGTTTGTCTCTTGAATTAACCTTTGTTACACCAAGGAAAATATTAAATAGATAATCTGAACTAACTCAGCACTCAGTCACTATTCAACAAATTACCCAACAGTGCAGTCAATGGTCATACAGATTTTGCACTCCAGAATCCTCACATATGATACTTGCCCAGAGTAACAGTTTTGCGCATGAATATTATGAACAATGTCCTGTGCCATTATATACAGCAGTTTTTTTCAAAACCTTAAAGAATATACTCTAAAGATGAACAGAATATATATATATATGATGAAGCACTTAAAGTTGTTGAAGGAGCACAACACACTAGCACTACCATATCTAGTTGGAACAAACTATAGTGATCGGGAAGAAAATGATGCCCTGCAACATATTGCTGATAACTTTGAATCCCAACAAAAGGCATGAGTTCTGAAGTAAGTTGAATTAAGTCAAATTCAGCCTCTTAGAGCTAGAACATTTGCTTTATGTATTGTAAAAAGGGCATTCCAGATTGCAGAAATCAAATGCCTAGGTGTAGTATATCATTAATCTACCTGCATGTTTTTTAATCACTGACAAATAGCAGTCAAACTTTCATAACTGTGTTTTACTTGATTAAAAGACTTAAGTCAAAACATACAAAATATTTTTTTCATTTTATTATATATCATATCTGAAATGAATGTATATTTGTAATTTAAAAACTTTAATCCTTAATCAGTGAATTCAGTTAGCAAGCCAAATGTATTTTGTCTATGAAAGCAGTTAACTTAACTACCAGTATGTCATTTAAGGTAACATGGCAGCACTAAATAGAAAATCGGGAGCACACATAATCTCTCCATTTACAAGACCATACCAATGATCAGTACGGTCTGCCACTCATAGTTCCCACTGGTTATGACTTCAAATATGAAATATTTTAAACCACAGAAAAGTAAATGAAATGACAAAGTGCAAAATATAGATCCCACATCACTTTCACATGCCAGTATGAGCTCCTATGAAAAGACAGTTGCTCTGAAGAGGAAGTGAACATAGAAAAAAATTTTCAACCACCAAGTATGTGCAGTGAAAAGACAAGGTGTAGTTTTGTTCTCTTATCACAATATGTAAATAAACAAGATGTATTTGCGTTGACTATGTTACAAAAAACAAACTACTGACTAAATACTATAACAGGCTTGGTATTAATGATTATTACATAATCAACTTTTTTCCAGTTGTGTTTTTTGCATCTAAGTTGAGCACATACAGTATCATCACAGAATGTTTTGTATTTATACTAGATGCTGTAGGAATTTTTTGGATAGCAATCAAGTGAGATAGAGATAGGAAAGGCTGGGATATAGATCACATAACTTCAAAACCGTATTCCTTCATCAATCCAGTCTAATATGGAGGAAGATTTACAAAACATACTATACTACAAAGAAAAGTCTGAAGACTCACTGGCTTCCCATAAAGTCAATGTGAAAATTATTTTGTGTATAAGCCAATGTATATTCTCATCACCTCAACAAGTGGCAAATTGTAACTTATTCTTAACATATATTTGAGTCTATATATTTCGGATGCAGATATTACACCAAATACCTGACTGCAGATATAAAATGCCTTACCATAAAACACATTTCCCAAATTGCAGCCACTACTTACAAAGGTTCCATCAATAAAACTAAGTAAACTAGGATAAACAATAGGTGAAAGAATCTAGTTAAACTATTACTCCTATTATTGATTTATTTATTAACCATTACTAATTTTTCATTTACCAAACTGGTATTATATTTACAATTTACTGAACAAAAATACAAACAAAACACAAACATGCACAGAATTTAGACAGAGAAAGAAGAAAATATTTGTGTTATCTATAATCTTTAAAGTTACACAATTAACGTGCCTTAACATCCATGCAGTCATAAAGCTGCTTAAATATTTTTATTCATTATCTACTTATTCTAATTCAGGTTTACAGATAAATGTGTGTAACCGTCAAGAATTAAAGGTATGTTATAATAATCAAATGAACTAAACAAAAAAAAAATTTAATTCAAATTGACATATTTCAATAAGCATGACCTGAGCAAGATTGGCGCTCTGCTGGTAAGTTTTTATTCCTTGGATTTCCCATAGGACCTGAATTTAGCTTAACACCTGGTGCAGACAAGTACTAAAATGTAATAAGCAGCAGAAAAATAAAAAATAAAAACAGGGAATAAGGAATTGATAATACATTCTATTCTTCTTGGTGCTGTCAGCAACTGAATACACTACATATATTTTTTATTATTGTTAGCTTTTTATTGATGCCTTGCAAACATGTGTTTGTTCTGTTATTACTAGTGTTTAAAGGTGACAAATTTCTCCATTAAAAATGCAAAGCATATTTTAGTATTTTACTGGATGTTAAATGCATTATTGATCTATGAGTAAAAGATTTTAGTAAATATAATGTGTTACACGTAGGAAGCAAAAATGTTACATTTGAATACTTAATGGGAGGTTTTAAACTTGAAAATACAAACTATGTAAGGATTAGAAGTCATAGCTGACCTGTCACTATCTGTATCCACACAGTGAACAGAAGCAATTAACACATTTAATAGGACACTACGATATAGCATGAAGTGTTGATTTAAGTCAAGGGAAGGTATGATTAATGTATATAAATCACTTGTAATGCTTTATCTGTAGTTTAAAAAAAAACAAAAAAAAAAAACATAACAGCACTAGACAAAAACCCAGAGGAGAGCAACTAGTATGATTCCAAGAATGCAAGGTATGGGCTATAAAGATTGAAGGAGCTGAACTTTTTCAGTTTAGACAAACATAATAATTAACAAAAATTCAGAAAAAGGGAACACAGTTGGAAATGGGTTAAGGCCAGATTTTACACAAATATTAGGAAGTTTTTCTACCCACACAAACAAAACCATGGAAACAAAGAATAAATTACCAAACAGGATGGAAGACAGTGGTACATCATGGACTTTAAAAATTGTTACCTGTATTTGGAAAACATAGGAAAATAAGATTGGCGAGTTTTGTTGAACTAAACTGCTCATCATAGTTATTTTAATTTAATATCATGTACTTGTACATCATATGGGTGAAAAACCTTGCTGGTTTACTTTAAAATACAGTACAACAAAGTACAAAATTTGAAAAAAAAAATTTTTCCATGTTGTTCACTGATATTCCTATTAATCTACTTAATCAGGGGTAGGAAAACCCAGGAATTCATTGATACAATATTATCCCAATACTTCAGTTTGTGAATTCCAAGTTCGGTACAAATCAGCATTCAAACACTCTGCCAGCTAAGTTATTAAGCAGACAACACAACTTGTTGCATGCTGGAATACTATGTTTTAAAATGACAACGCCTGAAAATTAAATTCGATATTAAGCTAATTCTTCATCATAACATTATGAGAAATAAAATTAAGTCAAATACCCAAAATAAATACACAAAGGGGACTCTACATCATTGTTAGAATGCAACTCTCGCACATGTAACAATAATATGCACTGATTTTACATTCCCAACATTAACACTAATACAGAGATTCAAAGACCTATAAAGGTGTAAAAATGACTTGGAAAAATACCTGAACACTTTTCCTCTGTTTATTTCTTATATAAAAAAATATTGCAAAACTCTAATCCTTCAGTGTTCATAGTAATTCATATTCATAAGGTAATAATGCCAGACTAATCCCTATATTCTCACAGACAGGTGCAGAAGGACACTTTAAGCAGCAATGCTGCCAATCAACAAAGTCAATTTCTGACAATATTACTCATTTCTACTAGTCACATGCATGTGGGAACTCTTAGACACTGCCTATATTGTTATGTTCCACAAATTTCACATCCTAACTATAATAAATTGAAAAAAAAAAATCAGATTATAATTTTTTTTTTGGGAGGCACATTTCGATGTACAATATGCACAACAGCTCAATTACAATATCCATGTATAGTACACGTACCACAGCAAGAAATGCACCAGTCAGCCTGTAACTGAAATCTACCTATGCACCCAAGCAAAGAGTATACTTACATACCTAAGTAAAACCTCTAATGAGCTCTCATGCTTGTCCAGAAGCCCACCAACTGCACACTTGCGCAGCTTGTGTAATTCCTCTAATGGCCAAAGGAAATCCATCTGCTCTTCACCTTCCAGGTAAGTATCAGAAATATATTTAGACAATGGCTTAACCATATCAACTTCATATGTCTTCTTAAGAGGGACGGAAATAAAAGTTACCATTCCGGATGGTTTGGTCAAGAATAGCACTGAAAGCTGGGGAGCAATCCAATTGGATAAACTTGCCCACTCCAAGGAAAAGCAACAATAAGCAAGAGCAAACTGCAAAACCAAAGTACTACCTCCTAACCTCAAGACAAATGGGGAGACACTCTTGTAAAGCTGAAAAGATAAACTATCTTTAAGACCTACTTCCTTAACTACAATCAAATGAATGTATCAAAATAAAAGTTGTCCCATTTCACCTCTGTATAAATATCAAAGTTCAAAATGTGCAACAACCACATTTTCTAATGTATACATTTGTTACATGCCAACTATGAACTCTTTGCTTAATGAACTGTAACAAGAAGATTTATTACTTAATTTTTAGAAATCCTCTAACCAAAAAATGATCTCCTCTGTAACCCTCTATGAACCAAAATAAAACCCAAAGCATTGAGCTTAAAATGAATTAGAGTGTCCAAAAAGAATTCAGAGTGCAACATAAATGGTACCAAAATAATATATATAGAACAAATAATCTGGGTTAAAAGTAATGGAAAAAATATACTGCCAGGTGCAATTAGCTGATGTTCATTTACTTATAACCTGCCAACAGATTCATTACACAAACACACATCTATACTTCCTATTCCTACACTTGCAGATCAAAAACAGTCAAGGGATATACGCCCATTTAGACTAAGGATATAATAAGCTATAACAAATCACAGCAATAACATCTCAATTCATCTTGTCCAGAGAACCGTTAGACCACATTCCCAAGATTTCAGGCACTTCTATCCAAAACCTGAAATCAAATTTCAGTATGATTATCTTTATCTTTGAACCTGTTTTTCTCCTACACACAGGATTATGATAAGATAGATCTTATTAAAGTATAGATGTAGTGTTTGGCGGTATGACCAAAATTCTATATCACAGTATTTTTCAAAATTATACCAGTTTCACGGTATTTGACAGTATTTTTTTCCCCATGCATGAGAGGCTGATAACCACATTTTTCATTGCAATTACTGCAGTAGACTGGCTAAGAATAACCTATTCCACTGTCATGAGAATCGTACATTGTACAATAAAACATTTTAATGTGCACACAAGTATTAATACAGGTTTGCATGGCCCCATATAGTGATAGTTTTCTAGGGGGTGACACTAATGAAGCGAAGGGATCACACTGCATGAATGTTGCAGTCAAAATATAGAACCTTTTTATTGTACAAATTTTGCAAACAACTTAAACTGCAATTTTGACAACATATTTTCAACCATCCAAAGAGGCATTTAGACTTAGTAAAATATCCAGAGGTGCTTGTCAAAAGTTGTATTGCACTGAACCTATCATAGAAAAGGAATAGTCAATATTTTTTGTAAACCAACTACACTTTCTGTTAATGTTAACAATCACTCTCCACTGACACGTTAAAGTGACTTTTTAAACAACTTTACCATCATTAAACTGCGTAATATTTAAACTAATAAATAATAACAATAAAATACATAATAGTGCAACTTCCAGTGATAATACTATTACTTCATGGCTTCAAGCCCAGGTACATTACACAGTATTCATCAAACTAAAATAAAATAAAACAAGTGCAAGTTGGTGATGACATCTTTACCAACTGATCCATCATATTGCAAATTGCATTAATATGGACCTTGCTTCAAGCTAAGCTATACTGTATACATAAATAATAAAACTGCAACTTGCATTTATAATGCTATTTGTGGTATGGGTCCACGGCTTCAAAAAAAAAAAAAAATATGGCCAGTTTTTAAATCCAGTTAACCGTGTCCATCTCCGTGGGCGCGATTGCATGACCGCGGGGAGCTGAAGAGGTAATTGGAACGAGTCACACCTGCATGTGCGGGTGCGATCATTCTCAATTGCTTCATCTGCTTCCTCTAAGGCATGTGATTAAGGCGCTGCATCCATGGAGACTTATATTTATGGGCCGGCAGGATAGGGGGAAGGAAAAAAGAAAAGATAGAACAGAAGGAGGTTAAAGAAGGGAAAAGGCAGTCATGGGAGACGAACCTGACACCAGGAAGGAGAAGGCAGCATGAGCTGGGGCACTCTAGGGGCTGGTTCACCCCACTGACTAAGAGTGTAGAGGGTGGGCGAGCTAGATGTAAGGCAATAATAATAATAATTAATTTTATTTATAAGGCACTTTACATCTATACTAATAAAAGGCAAAGCCCTCACTGACTGACTCACTCACTGACTGACTGACTCACTCACTCATCACTAATTCTCCAACTTCCCGTGTAGGTAGAAGGCTGAAATTTGGCAGGCTCATTCCTTACAGCTAACTTACAAAAGTTAGGCAGGTTTCATTTCGAAATTCCACACGTAATGGTCATAACTGGAACCTGTTTTTTGTCCATATACTCTAATGGAGGAGGCGGAGTCACGTATTGCGTCATCACGCCTCCTACGTAATCACGTGAACTAAAAACAAGGAAGAGATTTACAGCACGAGTCAAACGCGGGAACGAAGGTAAATGACGTTAATTTTTGAGTGTCTTTTAATACTGTGTAAGCATACATATTAACACATGTGCAATTAAACGTGTGCATTTACGGGGTGATTTCTCAGGCTTAAAAGCTCGCGGGTATTTTGCTATATATATTTCAACCATTCTATGATCTGCTCCTCACAAACTGAGGGCACCGTGGCGGATGTTAGCAGATTGCTGGCCAACCACAAGCGTTACCTGATAGGTAACCACCCATACAATCAGATTGTGACACAGACTACGAATGCTGTGAATATATGTCAACGTATGTATGTATGTATGTCTATATTTATATATATATATATGTCCATATGTATATATATGTGTATATATATGTACATATGTATATACTGTATATATGTAGATGTGTAAATTTGTATATGTATATATATGTATATGTGGATGTGTATATGTATGTATATATATGTATATGTAGATATGTGTATATGTAGATATGTACTGTATATATATGTATATGTATATATATGTTTACATAACCTCTTTAACACACTACTTCTCCGCTGCGAAGCGCGGGTATTTTGCTAGTTAGTAATAAATCTCAAAGTGCTAAATAAAAATATTTAAAGACAAAACAAGATAAAAACAGAGATAAAACAACAATAGTGGTATTCTTATTAATATGCTTTCCTAAATAAAAAAAAAAAAGTCTTTAGCTGTTTTTTAAAGCAGCCCACAATCTGCTGTGTTCTCAAAAGTTCTCTGGTAGGGCATTCCAGAGCTGTGAAGCAGCGACTGCAAAGGCCTCCCAATGGATCCGAGAAGCGACTGAGTGAGTGCGAAGGAAGACAGGAGGTGTGCCAACCTTGGACGGTCTGGTTGCGCAGTGTGGCAGCAGCCAAGCCGGAGGTCAGCAGAAAGGAGTTTGTGCTGCAGAGGCTTCGCCGGTAACACCAGTGATGGGTGAGCCGGGGAGACAGAAGGTGGTGGGCTGCGATCAAGTGAGGAGAGAGACTGCATTCCATCCATCCATTTTCCATCCCACTGAATCCGAACACAGGGTCACGGGGGTCTGCTGGAGCCAATCCCAGCCGACACAGGGCGCAAGGCAGGAACCAATCCTGGGCAGGACGCGAGAGACAGCATTTTAACGTCCATTTTAATGGATTTATTTATTATGGATTTTATCCCCACATTTCACTGGTTTTATGGATTTGCTATTTATTTGGGTTAACACTGCACAATGGACACTAGGTTTTACTTTTGACTGTTTTCAATAAAAGCATTTGAGCACTTTCCACCATCCCCAGGCTTCAATGAGATTTGTCAGCTCATCTCGGTCGTAGCTATTGACGGTGTTGGTTGAACACACTCCCATGTGGGAAGAGACAGTCTGTATGGGACTGGCATCGTCACACTATTTATTATACAGTACCCAGGTACATTACATAGTATTCAAGTATTGGGGGGAAAAAAAAGTGCTACTTGGCTTGCAGTATTATCCAGTACTATAGAAACAGTTGTCATACATTTTAAAATAATAATGGTCCACATCCGACCATTTAAAACCAAACTATCTCCAGACAACAGACATGAGTCCCTTTTTCGGCAAAAGTTCTTCTGCGTCATGTTCAACTTTATCGTCTGCTATTGCTTCAGTTTCAGAATGTTCTCTGTCTATTTTCACCGCGTAATACCTCCACTAACAAATGTACTCTGTTGCATGCGTGTGTAGCGGTGAAACAATGAAAAAGATCCCCCCTTAAAAGTTTCCCACCGCGCCACGTTCCAAACGTTTTTTAGGCTATTTAAACCGGTGTTGCAGTATAAGAAAAATCCATATCATAACAAAAATAAACGGTTTTCGGTATGAACCAGTATACCTCCCAGCACTATATTGATGTTAAGAAGGAAGTTTAGATGGTACATTTAGGTAACACTCACAAACAAAAATGTACAGCTCCAAAATGACTTGGTCGTACTCCTCTAATTCAATGGACATACTAAATTTATTCAGACAGTGGCCATCATCTTTTCTTATAAACCTTCTTAAATTTCAGTTGTTGCCATCAGGTTGTAGGTTTTGGTTCCAAAGGGTAAAAACAGCAACAGATTTTAGAATGTTTATGCTCAGGGTTACACTCACTTTGAATCCGTACTAGTTGTAGGGATCCTGATTACTTCTGAACATTGTGTACTTTTAAAGGTAAATACTCTTTATTTGTAGAAATATTTTGTGTTCATAAAACTGTGCGGTACATACTGCTTCAAGATTTTTTTTTTGGCTTTAATTTTTATCTGTAGTTTTCTGGATCATATTATCCCTTTAATGGAATATCAGAAAATCCAGTGGGTACCACATTCAAGCCAGTTTATCTATCCTTCCAAGTTTACTGATCTAATATCAGGATTTCTGCAAAATATTATAAATCTTTACATAACACAAAAACATTTTGAAAAATACTTTGTTAAAAATCACCAAAGCTCTTTTCAATTATATCAACCAGTTAAAAAACTCCAGATGACCACGAACTGAAAGATTCTATACTGTTCGAACCAAACCAAATTAAAAAAAAATGAGAATAAAACTAAAAGATGAATCCGGCGCCGCATGCTGCTGCTGAAGAATGTGAATTTCCCATTGGGATTAATAAAGTATCTATCTATCTATCTATCTATCTAAAAGTGCTTTCAAAGAATGCGCATCTTTATCAAAACTAACTGAACAAATATTGTAGTCGATGTAAAAAGTTACACCTAGCATGATGAGACAGATGTAATGTTCTTCAAGCAGCTCCGGCTAGACGGGAAATTTTGGAATCGTGGTGGGTGTATTTTGAAAATATGATGGGTGTATACGTTCAATGTCACAGTGAGTTCCTGAAAATTTCTGGTCTCAATTGCTTTCCGGGCTCTTCCTGGAATAATTTGTATGACTTTGCTAAATCGTTGCCTTTCTGAAGTCGAGTGAAAGCCGCACTTCAAGCGACCTTTCTGAGCTCCACCTGCCATCCTCTCTTAGCAGCGGTTAGGAGCAAAACACTCACCTAAGCAGCACTTCCAGAGAGCTCTCGTGTTTGTCCAGCGGCCGACCCACAGCACTTTTCCGGAGCTTGCTGAGCTCTTCTGCAGCTCGTACATAATCCCCTTGTTCTTCTCCCGCCGGGTAAGTATTTGAGATGAACTTGGACAAGGGTTTCGCGAGTTCTACCTCGGAAGTCTTTTTCAGTGGTACAGAAATAAAAGTCGCCATTCTAAACGTACGCCACAAGCAAACTAAATCAACAGTCCTCCAACTTCCTGGAAAGAAGTGGACAGGAGTAATCGTCAGGTGCTTTCGCTGCGCGAAGGTTTCTGGGAGTGGAGTGATGTGCGTGACCGGGTGCGCTCACGTTCCGATGGTGTGCATTCTGGGATATGTAGTTCTATATTTGTGGCCTATAAGGATATGTGGTGTGTTAGCGTAGTTGGTTTAGTGCGAGGAGGGCCTTAAATGGAATTGCTCCCAACAAGTGGCAACTCCTGCTTAGAGACCCATGCTGCTGGAACAGATGAATTGGATCAAGCAGGTTAATGACATTTTTAAGTAAACACTTTTAACTGCAGTCAGCTGCATAATAAGTCGAGGCTGATTGGGTACAGGTTCTTTTCAATAGCAACGCACACATCATGAGACTTCTCAAAACAAAAGAGGACATTCATACTACACAACTTTATTCATTTGGTAGTATCTTGTTTTGTTATGCCAAAGTCCTGTTTAAAGAGTACTGTATAGCTTAGCATTTAACATCCTGTTTAAGGAGTATAGCTTAGCATTTAACATATTACACCAACAAAGCTGACCATAAACGTTGGACTTGGTGCTTCCCATTGTAACTGGATTTTGAACTTTCTAACAATCAGACATAAGCATGTGCGAACTGACAACATCACACCTCTACACTGATCGTCAATGCAAGCACTTCACAGAGAAGTGTTCCAAGCCCTCTACTTTACCTATTTACTCCTAAATGTACATTTCCCAAAACACTTGTTATATACCATCCCATAAGTTTACTATTATTCCTCTCAATTAACAAATTTCCCTTAATGTTATACAATTAATTCTTAAATTGGGCTACATTTAACTGATAATGTTATATTTGCTAAGGTGATGATAGTCACTAAAGTAATACTAAAAATAAAAGTCATGTGTTAAATTCTGATTAACTTCAAAATACACAAACATTCATTCTTAAAGGTAACTTGTCTTTTCTCAACAAGTATCAATAAGCTTATAAAAACAAGACATGTATTGTATTTGACAAGACATATACTTCTTCTGTGCTGTGTGGAATAGGGCGACCCAGACACAGGCAGGCAGACACGTCTAAGTCCATCACCACACGTTTATTATACACACTATTATACAATACAATACAATACAGTTTATTTTTGTATAGCCCAAAATCACACAGGAAGTGCCGCAATGGGCTTTAACAGGCCCTGCCTCTTGACAGCCCCCAGCCTTGACTCTCTAAGAAGACAAGGAAAAACTCCCAAAAAAACCTTGTAGGGAAAAAATGGAAGAAACCTTGGGAAAGGCAGTTCAAAGAGAGACCCCTTTCCAGGTAGGTTGGGCGTGCAGTGGGTGTCAAAAGAAGGGGGTCAATACAATACAATTCAGTACAAAGAACAGAACAATTTCTCAATATAGTAAGAAATAAAAAATATAAATTTTAGAAGTACAGAGCAGAATTTAACAGTAGATGATATATCCCATAATAAGATTTGGATTTGTGTAGAGTCCTGGAGACCTCATCCTTCAAGCTGCCTCCCCCATTTGGCCATTCCATGGCTGAAACAGTGCTGGGCCAGCCAAGCTGATGAAAGAACCCCTCTTTCCCACGATTCCTGCGATCCTCCATCTGGGATGACTTTTCCTTAGGCAGGCAAAACAACTTGGCAGGTGGGCCATGGCACCAAGTGCCACATTTGAGTACCGAGAAGAAAAACAGAATAAGTGAGGGTTATTATACAATTATAACTGTCATGTTACTTATGTTTAAGTGCTAATGACTAACAACAGAGATGCAGTCTGTACAGTTAATCAGCAGCTCTAGTCAGGATATGCTAAACTGAAGTAGTGAGTCTTCAGCCGGGATTTAAAAGCTGAGACCGAAGGGGCATCTCTTATAGTAGCAGGCAGACCATTCCACAGTTTAGGGGCCCTGTAACTAAAAGCTCGACCTCCCACTGTTATTTTATTAATCCTTGGAATGATAAGCAGACGGGCATCTTGAGATCTTAATGTGCGCTCAGGTTTGTAAGTCATGATAAGTTCAGACAAGCCGGACCTCGACCATTTAATGCTTTATATGTTAAAAGAAGGATTATTTACAACGTCAATAAGTGCACCAACACTACTCCCCACAGTCCCACAGTCCTGGCTCTCATTAGCCATCTCTCTTCTTCCCAAACTCTTCTCACACACAGGGCCTCTCTTCACCCCCTTCTCTCACCGACCTCGTCCAGCTCCTCACCCGACTCCAGCCTTGATTGTCGGGAGGCGGACCTTTAAATAGGCAGCTGATTGCCGACCACACCCAGCCACCTGTGACAGCTGTCATATATTAATTACTGTGTGGACAACATTACTGTCAACAAAATGATTAAAGTTTACCCAAACAAGAAAATGTGGATGAATAGTGAAGTCAAACAGCTGCCCAGGGAAAGGAACCAGGCCTTTAAATTAGGAGACACCTCAGCCTATAGAGCTCCCAGAGCTAATCTCAAGAAAGGCATCAAGTCTGCAAAACTTAAGTATGAACAACAAATTGAGGAGGACTTTAACTGTATCTTAGACTCACAGTGTATGTGGCAAGGCATCTGATTAAGCACAGATTACCAAAAGAAGAATGACATACAATACATGCTGGACAATAACAATGCCAACCTAGCAGGGGAACATAACAGTTTCTTTGCACAGTTTGATAAGGACAATATCCAGCCTCTAGTCACAGCCTTTGGTCCTACACATACATGAGGTACAGCAGGAACTGAACAACATAAGGAAGGCAGCAGGTCCTGATAATCTTTAAGGACGTTTGCTCAAACCACATCCAAGGACATGTGCTGCACTGACCAACTAGCGTAGATATTTACAAACATATCCAATCTCTCTCTCTCTCTCTTTCTCTGCTCATGTGTAGTCCCCATGTGCCTGAAATCCACGACCATTGTGGCTGTTCCAAAAAAAAAACTGGATAACCTGTCTTAATGACTATCACCCAGTCGCTCTCACCCCTGTTATCACAAAGTGCTTTGAACAACTGGTAATCACCCACATCAAAACCTTCATCCCAGCTGATCTAGATCAACATAATTTTGTCCACTAGGCAAACAGATTGACTGAGGACACCATCTGTGTGGCTCTCCAAACTGCCCTCCCACACCTAGAAAAGCCAAACGCCTATGTTAGGATGCTTTTTGTTGACTACAGCTCGGCATTTAAAACCATCGTACCTAGCCAGGTGATCAAAGCACTCTGTGCACTAGGAATGGCTCCCTCCATATGCAACTGGTTACTGGATTTTCTCACCAACTGCCTACAGTCTGTCAGGTTGGACAAACACATATTCTCCACCCTTACCCTGAGCACCGGTGTGCCACAAGGCTGTATACTAGTCCCCTTCTCTACGCACTCTTCCCCCATGATTGTCAACACATCCACAAATTAAACATTATTGTTAAATTTGTGTTTCATACAGCTGTCATTGAGCTTTTATTAGAGAACGAAGAAGCTGCATATAGGGAAGAGGTTCAGAACCTGACTGCATGGTGTGATATCAACAACCTGGTCTTAGAAACCAAAAAGACCAAAGAAGTTATTCCGGACTTTAGAACCACTAAAAAGACCAATCATGGTCTGATAACAATTAATGCAGGGACTGTGGAGAGAATTTCCAGCTTTAAGTTTCTAGGAGTCACCATCCCAGAGGACCTGTCCTGGGCTGACAGCAGCTTGGTTGTACTAGGCAAAGCATAACAAAACCTCTATTTCCTGAAGAAGCTAAGGAGAGTTAACTTCCCCCAAAAGCTGCTGGTCAGTTGCTATAGATTCACTATAGGAAGCATCTTGAAGTCCTGCAGCAGGTCGTAAAAACAGCAGAGGTCATCATCGGCACCGAACTGCCATCACTTGAACTTTTGTATAAGACTCACTGTGTGAGAAGGGCCAAAAACATTATCATGGATAATTTTCACCCTGAAAAGTCTTTGATTGAGCTCCTCTCATCAGGTAGATGCTTTAGATCAATCCACATATGCACAAACAGACTAAAAAAAAGCTTTTTCCCATATGCCATGAACTTTCAGAACTCTGAATCTCCTCAGTCTGAGATCATTTTTAATTGAGTATGTGCAATAAGCTATACTGGTAATGTGTAATATACTAATATGTCACAATATATAATATGCAATATACTATTCATTAATAGGTGCAATAACAATTTATGCTACTGTACATTGGGCAATAATAATTTGCACTGGTTACCTAACACTGTATACAACATATTTAAAAATATTTGACATATTTTGTATGACTATTCTCTTTTCTCCTTTTTTTTACTTGAATTCTGTTTTTAAGTTGTTACTTCTATTTTATTCTTTAAACACACCTTTGGGGTTGTCATAAAAGTAATTTTGTTGTGTTACACAATGATAATAAAGTGCTTGAACTTGAACTTGAACTAGTCGGTATTTCAATAATTCATCTGTAATTGCTAAAGGTAACTTATGGATCTAAAAAATGATGTCTCATGAGGTATTAGGCTTGTTTCATTTGGGGGTACCCCTTATCAATAATAATGATAGTAATAAAACATATGGTAATTTTATCCAGTCTCTGCTTGTATCTTGGCCAATTTTTTTTAACGGTCAAATTAAATCCCAAAGGTGGTAAGCACAATGTTCAACTTTTCTTTCAATGTATCTACTGTATTATATTCAAAATTAATCATTGAATGAAAAAAATTCCTTTACAGTTGTATCCAGTTCTGGCTGTTGATGCAAACTCCACTCAGTTGTAAACATATCCATCATAACAAGTAAATAATCACAATATGAAATAAAGTAAATTTTAATATATAACAAAGGAAAAGCATTCAATTGGTCTCACAATATTCAAACTATTGGCACATAACCTTTGCTATTTGGAAAATAGTTTCAGAACTAAAATTAATTTGTTTTTTTACTGTAACACCTCATTGAATCCCCTCTTATTGACACTTGTGTCAATTTTGCTAATTATTATATGTTAGATGAAATGTGGGGCGAGAGGGTATCAGTCAGTAAAAACCCTGCAAACGGTCCCATTAATATAACAACTTGAGGAGGAGGAGGAGGTTAGGAGCATTACAATACAGTGCATTGCCGCACCCACCACACAACAAACCAACTCAGGATCCAGATTAAAACCTGAGTGCAGCCATGCAACAGGTGATATAACAACTTGGTAAGAGGCAAATTCTCCTACAGAGAACACAAATATGTCCAGGGATGCAAAACAACAACAAAAGAAAAGAAAAAGAAGAATGGTGAGAAGGTGATTAGCTAAAGAGTCATGCTCTATGGAGGTTCCTGTAAAAATTAAGAGAATTTGGAAAGGACTTAACCCCTTTTCCTTATTTTGAGAGGACTTAAACTATTTTTCTTGTTCCAGACTTGAACTGCAATCTGAGCAGGCACTCACAACCCAAAATTTTCATAGAATAATGGATGGTAATATAAATAACATCAGTGTCTTCTCGAGAACTCGAGAACATCACTCAGTCAGTATAGCAAGCAGAAGTCACAGCAGAAATCCACAGTCTGTACTGGTATATTTCTCATTATTTTAGAATTGAGATCAAAATAAACTAGAACAGTTATGCTCAAAATTCTCTTTCCCATTTTTTAATTACAGAATATTGTTAAAATGTTTGTAGTCTCAAATTTTAAAGGTAATATCATTTTCTACATACATTTCCTTAAATTTTTTCAAAGTTGCTTAGATCAGCAGAAATTATCTTGAAATTCATCTATTAATATCTTTTAACATGCATCTAAAAGCTGCAACAGTTTGATTAGACATATCACAGTTATTTTCTTTTAAGCCAATATTTTACTACCTATGAATTAACACAAACATTTCTACCTTAGGCTTCAGGATTTTTAACAAAGTGTCTGAAATGTTTTATTATAACAGCAGATTATAGGAAATAAAACTAATCCTTCCATCAGCTGTGTCATTATGCAAACATTAACATTCTTTTCTATTTCACTTTTAAAATACACAAGTTACTCATAACTCAAGGAGTGGATGAGAAAAGATATCAATATATGACATGCATCAAATGCCTTATGATTCAAAATCTATTTGCATTTAAAATACATTTCAGGGTAATTAATGCCTCACACCATTGCATACTGAGAATGGAGATTCTGCTCCTTTGCCAGTTAAACATTACATTTCATTTATGCTTAATAACATTGATTTATTTAACGCATAACTTTTTATTAACACACTCTTTTGTTGATATCTTCCAAGATGTCTTTTCCAGGGTGTTGATTCTGTAGAAAAAGTGCAGTCTACGTTTTTGTTAATTAACCCCCCTTTTGTACAGCATATCTTAATATGGAACATTACCTAGACTGGAAGCCAGTGTTCATCACCAGCTTCCTTGCTGTCCAGAAGAATATGTCTCCTTTTACTTTAAATTTAATTTAAAATTACTAAAAGAACCTCATTTTATCATAGTATGGCCAAAACTCAAAAGGCAGGCAGTGTACACATTATACCAAATCTGGAGACTTTGTCCACCACAAAATCATACCATTTTTACTTTAAATTCAAAACATATACATTTATGTACACCTTTATTAATTGCTTCATCCTTTCAAGCAACACCACATTTTTCCTTAAAACATGATCAGGATTTAAATGAATGATGTTTTGCATATTTACAAAATTTATAAGCAAAAAATTGACCAAATATTACACATATTCAAAAGCTTGTATCTCAGAGCTCAGGAAATTGACATCAGATATTTCTAATTTTCTGCGGTGGGCTGGCACCCTGCCCAGGGTTTGTTTCCTGCCTTGCGTCCTGTGTTGGCTGGGATTGGCTCCAGCAGACCTCCGTGACCCTATAGTTAGGATATAGCGGGATAGATAATGGATGGATGGATATTTCTAATTTTTGTGCACAATGTATTTTCAGCAAATGCTTGAACATTCAGCACATCATTTTTAAACAAGTTGAGCATTCTTTTAACACATTTAGTGACTTGCAATATTTTTCCTCAAGCATGTCACTTTATTAAACTAAAACAGCATTTTGTTCACATGGAACTGATCTCCAAGTCAAGAACACTCCATTAACAAACTGAGTCGGCAACAACAAGGAAAATATCCAATAACTAAGAAACCAGGTAGCAAGAAACTACAGCAACAAAGTGTCCAACAAATTCAGCTCCCAGTACCAGGCAAACCTGCACACACACATAGACAGAGAACATACAAACACTGTACGGTCTCTTTTTATCTTAAATCACACTTATTCTACTGTTTGCATCCTAAAACAGGACTTTCAGCAGTATCAGAAAAAACATCTGCTGCTTTAACCTGGGAACACAGTATCAGAAAGAACTGTTTTAACAAATGCAACATCACAAAGAACATCTGCACATGAAGCGTCCTCCACTTTTGGAAGCATCACAAAGAACATATTCTATTTTAACAGTAATTAACTCACCTCAAAGCCCTCTTTGTCTCATCTCTGGTGGGACTCGAACATTCACAAAGAAAGATCCAGTTCCTTCCACGACTTCAGCAAATTGACATGGTAAACGGGTTCAGCTGACCAATAATTTGGTTGTTTCACCAAGTAGTCTACCAAATGTTTTCTCTCTTTGATCTCATAGGGGCTTTTTCAATGAGCTAACAATTTGAAATGCAAGGTGGCCATAAGGACCATGACCTGATCACCAGGACTGAACTCCTGGAGAGTCGTGCCACTATTATATAGGTGGGCTTGTGCTGCTTGCACTCACTCCATATTTTTTTTAACAAGGGTCTGAATCTTGTCATATGTGTCATGTAACTGCAATATAATCAAGGATATTTGTGGAAGGGAGTGCCTCGTTCTCCCACCCATCAGTACATGATACCATGTCATCCCTCACCTCTTATTGGGTTTACACATCCTCCCTCTCTCAAGCGGGGAAAAAATACGATGTGGAGACAACTTGGGGTGGGTCCTCCCTGTTCAGAGCCAGGGCCCTCAGATTTTCAGGTGGTTTATGTGCAACATCACTGTTTCTGTTAAACTAGTTCCACACTAGAATGACTGGGTATGGGAGAATTTCACATAACAACAACACTGAAATCACATGGTGGACTTATGCCATAGAATTTCCCCGTGAATACAGGTTAGACTAGTCCAACCATTCCTATTAAGGAGTAAACTCCGAGATATGCTGATGGATGTGCCTTTGGCATCCTGAATAATGGACTATCTGTCAGGCAGGCTGCAGTTTGTGAGGCTCAAGGACTATGCTTTTGATAAAGATGAGAGTAGCACTGTAGCACCACAAGGAACAGTCCTATCTCCTTTTCTCTTCACTCTGTATACCTCAGACTATAAATATAACAGCAGGTCATGTCATTTGCAGAAACTCTCATTGATAAAGGTGATGGGACAGAGTATAGGATTCACGTGGAAAAGTTTGTTTCTTGGCACTGTAATAAGGAAAGCAGGAGACGCAAAAAGGTTTGGGGATGGCCAACCCATATACCGAAAACAGAAAAAGAAACAAGGAGTTCAAAACAGAATTGAAGTAATGAGGTTGATACAGAGACATTTACATGGTTGAAACAGGAAGGGGATGGATCAGGGTGGATGGAAGTGGAAGTGATGTCTTTGGTAGGTGGGTTCTGAAAAGGAAGATGTCATCAAGGAGGGACGGAAGTGATGTCATCAGAGGGAGGGTTGGTGGTGATGTCATTGTTTGGTCGGTTCTTCTGCTGGTCTGAAGCGGGACAAAAAGAGAAAGGATCAGATGACAGCACCAACCCCTGGTCTGTCTGAAAAATAACATTATTTGGGCCCATCAACCTTTTCCTAAGCTCATGTGTGTGACAGCGCAAACAGAATTGTCTGCAACTTAACATCAGCAAAACCAAGGAACCAGTTATTCACTTTCACCACATGAAAAAGCATATATTTCTGGTTACTATTCAAGTTGGAAACAGATGTTGAGGTGGTCCACTCCTACAAGTACTTGGGGGTCCATATTAATGACAGATTGGACTAGGAACACAGAAAACTGAGTAACAAAGGGCAGAGCAGATTCTTTTTCCTTAGGAGACTGCATTCCTTTAATGTGGGAAGTGACATCCTCCACATCTTCTATAACTGTGTGATGGCTAGTGTGATTTTCTATGTTGTAGTGTGCTGGTAACATCATTTCAAGAGAGGCCCACTGAATCAACAGACTAATTAAAAGGGCAAGCTCAGTTATAGGATGCACTCTGGACCACTTGGAAGTCATAGCAAACGAGAGGATTAAAACAAAACTGAATGTCATTATGAAAAATGCTGAACATCACTAACACTAAGTACTTTCAACCAACAAATTATTCAGCAGAAGTGTGTTAAGAAATGCAATTGGGGCTCCTTCGTACCTAGAGCAATATGCATCCATAATGCCTCACTGGGACTGTGATAACGAAGTCAGGACTTTTCTTTCTTTTGAATTTGTCTTGCTTTATAGTCATTCCAGTGTGTGTTAAGACCAATGTGTGTGTGTGTATTTATTTAATTATTTTTATTTAACTATCTATTTATGCATTTATTATGCTTTCTCCGGTCCTGTTCAGCCTATACACATCGGACTTCCAATACAACTCGAAGTCCTGCCATGTGCAAAAGTTTGCTGATGACACTGCTATTGTGGGCTGCATCAGGAGTGGGCAAGAGGAGGAGTATAGGAACCTAATCAAGGACTTTGTTAAATGGTGCGACTCAAACCACTTACACCTGAACACCAGCAAAACCAAGGAGCTGGTGGTGGATTTTAGGAGGCCCAGGCCCCTCCTGGACCCCGTGATTATCAGAGGTGACTGTGTGCAGAGGGTGCAGACCTATAAATACCTGGGAGTGCAGCTGGATGATAAATTGGACTGGACTGCCAATACTGATGCTCTGTGCAAGAGAGGACAGAGTCGACTATACTTCCTTAGAAGGCTGGCGCCCTTCAACATCTGCAATGAGATGCTGCAGATGTTCTATCAGACGGTTGTGGCGAGTGCCCTCTTCTACACAGTGGTGTGCTGGGGAGGCATCATAAAGAAAAAGGACGCCTCACGCCTGGACAAACGGGTGAGGAAGGCAAGCTCTATTGTAGGCATGGAGCTGGACAGTTTGACATCCGTGGCAGAGCGACGGGCGCTGAGCGGATTCCTGTCAATCATGGAAAAACCACTACATCCACTAAACAGTATCATCTCCAGGCAGAAGAGCAGCTTCAGCGACAGACTGCTGTCACTGCCCTGCTCCACTGACAGACTGAGGAGAATGCTCCTCCCCCACACTATGTGACTCTTCAATTCCACCCAGGGGGGTAAACATTAACATTATACAAAGTTATTGTCTGTTATACCTGCATTTTTATCACTCTTTAATTTATTGTTTTTTAATTTATTGTTTTTTATTAGTATGCTGCTGCTGCTGGAGTATGTGAATTTCCCCTTGGGATTAATAAAGTATCTATCTATCTATCTATCTATCTATCTATCTATCTATCTATCTATCTATCTATCTATCTATCTATCTATCTATCTATCTATCTATCTATCTATCTATCTATCTATCTATCTATCTATCTATCTATCTATTTAAAGAGCTTCTGCAAAAAGCCAAATTCTCCCCTGTTCTATCTACTGGAACTCCACTTTTGCAGGAGCACATAATGGTGAGCAACAATAGATACTGTATGTTACTCCAGGAATCAATGAGAGCTGTCACCTTTGTTCTACTAATCACTACCTCACCTGCACATTGAAGCAAGAGAGCGCTAGCAACAGTCAAATCACAATACCTTTTTCTTGGGCTGAACTGCAGCCCATCAGAAAATGTATGACCCACCTCCCTGCACTTGAAACAGTACACAGGCAGTGGGAATTTTTCCTTGGCCCAGATGGTTGGCTCCCTGTTGCAGCAGCTCAGATTGCTATCCATGATGCATCCAGATTTGCATAGACCCCCATAGGTACTCCAAGTTCTCAGTCACAGTGTCTATGTTTATCCAGGGCTGCTTGTGAACTTGTCAGGTAAGAGATTTGGTGAGAGAATTAATGAGATAGTCGAGTCACATGCAATTATCTCTACCACCTTCTTGCTGGTGTTTTGGCTCTGGACATAAGCCAGCATACAAGTTTCCCCATAGTTCGAAAACGTGGGAGCAAGCTGGTTGCTTAGGTCAAAGTGCACACTTCCTCGCTTGCAGATATGTAGTCACAATGAACCTGGTAAGTATTTTAGCCTTGAGCCGGTTATAATCCCTGGAGGCTTGCTCACTATGGTCACAGTACACCCTCTGAGCTTCTCGTGTTAGGAATGGGGCCAGTATATGTACCCACTCTGTCTGATCCCAATGATGCTAGGACACCATACTTTCAAAGATGAGGAGATAAGAAACCACATCTTATTTAGGTCAGGGTGGTATAAGATCCTTTGAGAGCTCAAATGACCTTTCCTCATGAACAGCCACCCAGGCCGCCTGAAGAGCCTCCAATTCACCAAGCTGGGCTTGATGAGTCATTATCTTGTACTCACAATCTCCACAATTCCTCAGTCAGCGCTGCCACCATAGGCATAAGGTCCACCAGTTCTACCATCTTCAGTGTAAAATCCTGCGAACTATGCCAGTGTAACAAAAGGAAAAAATAGACTATAAAGTTTTGGGATATATTTCGGTGGTTCCCGTATACTTTAAAAACAAAACAACCAAACAATTCACAGAAAAAAACACAATAATGTCTTTCCAGATGCTAGCCCTGAGCTAGACTGACTCCATGATGGTAGTAGAGCCAGTTATGAAACATGCGAGGTGGAAGAGGAGGGTCCAGGTTCATTGGAACTGGAAATGACATCACTCAGCAGCCTGCCACAGAGTGCTGGATCTGCAGGTACTGTAGAATGAAAGGCGGCATATTAGGTAACAGAACCAAACCTTGGCACTGCATGGTATTACAAGTAGACAGTCCCTGAAGTTGTTTCCCAAACATATGTACAGCGTATGGGACAAATATTTATATATATGTTTCATTTTATGTATACTGTTTTGTGTGTGTGTGTGTCTTTTTTTTGTATTTTATTACGGTCACTATTCTGAGGAGACATGCAAGTTAGAATTTCATTGTACAACATCAAAATGACAATAGATTTGAATTTGAACACCAACAAGGATGCTATGAAGATGATCAGCAGTTTTAAATTTCTTGGAATTACCATCACTGAGAACCTGAAGTGGGCACAGCATGTCTTAGCTATCGTCAAGAGGTCTAAACAATGCTTTTTCTTCCTTACGGGTCAAAGGAAGGACAGTATATCTTCATCTATGCTCACCAACTTCTATAGGTAGAGAGTAGGTTCAGCCCTCACTACTTTCCTTACATCCTGTTATGGCACATGCTAAGTTCAGGACTACAAATTATTAAAGAGGGTGGTGAAATTGGCATGAAATATTACTGGTACACAGCACTAGTTTGTTGAGAACAGGCTACCTGTACTAGATGGATCTAGTATTTGTATTGGTAGCGACAGGGTCAATGCAGAAACCTAACCTTAATAGACCACACTCATGAACTTACCCATATTTAGAAACAATTGAATATTCTAGAATCCTCTATCATCCTACCTGTGCACGTCAAGGCCATATGAGAAAATTAAAGTTTCAAAAGACAACCCATTTAATCATAATGTAAAAAATGGCATATAAATAACAGCCCAATTCAGTATAAGCCCATGGCAGCAATGTCACCCACTGTGCCAAAATATGTGTAACAGGGTGGTATTATATATAACCAGCCTGCTGAACATGTAGCCTGAAATCAGCAACAGATGGTTTCCAAAGAGAGAGATGAATGAAGGTATACAAAAATAATCATGAATAAGTAAATATTAAGAACATCACTCTCCACAAAGACAGACCACTGCAATGGTGTAGCTTTATCACGATGAGAAGAGAGCCACTGGATGCTTTTATACATGATGACTGTTTGTCATGCTAAACTTACACAGAGAAGGCTACTAACAAAACCATAGGAAGTTGAGAATAAAGATACAGCCACCTACTTGCATGTATGACTGGTGGGTTTAGCCAAAAGAAAGGTGTCAGGAGTAACCCCTTGTGGGGTCATTCTTATTTAACTCTGGCTATATTATATACAGTATTTAAATGGACCCAGAGAAGATTCTCTGCTTTTTCATTGAGAAAGCAAGTAGAAGAGGTAGGTCTCTGCTGAAGATCAGTGCTACATAATGCCTGGGAACAAGACAAGACCCATTGGAAGAAGAACAGGACACTAGAGGAAATATATTTTACAGATGGACAGAAAACACCTGTTTTCACTTGTTTGCACTCTCACATCGTGATGCATAAATACTAAACTTGGTGTGAAGCCATGCATATTTTCACGCCAGCTCAATCCCTTGCGTGCGCAAGTTCTCAGCTCAGTTTTGCAAACTGACAGCACCCATCATCAAAGCAGTGCTACTGTTCCTGGGTGGTTTCCCTTTATTTTTTAGATTCACATCCCTGACACAGCTTTATCAAATGACACTGAAATTAACCACATATCGTTTATTAGTTTAAGGCATCTGATTGTAATCAACCTGTAATCGTATAATGGTGCACAGAATGGCCAAACTATTCCAAATACTATAGCTGCTTTAGCATTGTTACTCTCAGTGCACCACTGAGTATTTTAACCCACTGTATCTGAGTGTGTAATCACAGCTCTACAGCAGCTGGTCAGAAACAGGATTATCAGGATACAGCATTTACAGTACTGCACGTTGTGCCTCAGCCATGCGCACAGTCTATTTGAACTTCACAGCCTTTCCTGTAGGGACCTCGCCCTTCAGAAACAGTTTCATTCCAAGAGCTCTAAAAGCACTCAATCAGTCCATCAACTGTTTCTGGTTGAACTGTTTGTACGTATAAGTACAATTATCTCACTGTAAATTTGCACTACAGTTATAATATAATGCACAAACAGAGCCACTTTATAAAGCGTGTATTTACATATGATGATGACTGGCTTCTAAGTCGATTCAGATTTCAAAACTCTATTGTCTTGGAGCTCTTGATATAATTTTTAAGATTAAATGCAGTAAAGTATGTTTATTACATTATACAGATAAATTTTAAACTTCATTTAAATGATGTATATTGTTAATAATTAAACATGTGAGGACACGGTGGACAGTAGTAGCGATGAGCTGACACCCCGTTCAGAGATTGTTCCTGCCACGCGCTGTATGCTTGCTGGGACTGGCACAAACCTGGATGGATAGATGGATAGAATAATTAAACATGTACTATGAAGATATTTCAATGTTCCATAATAGTTTTAAAGAATCTGCGTTCTGAGCTTACAGATGGATTGGCATCTATTACAGGTCTGATTGTGTGGTTGGTTACTTGGAGAAAGAAAAGGAAGGGCAGGAATTGGAGGTTAGTACGTTTGAGAGAGACAGCACTGCTGTAATAAATTATTTCATCGAAGGTCGTGCACAGCTTAGCAATCATATTGCGGGAGGCAGGAACAATCTCTGGACAGGGTGCCAGATCATCACTAATACTGCACCACCGTGTCCCATTGTTTAATACATGCTTTAATTCCTATCATTATGAAAATGATATCAGGTATACATCTTAAATTTTTAAATTGTTCTGAGAGCTGTAATATATATATATATATATATATATATATGTAATACATAGAGTACATAAAGGAAGACATAGAATACGAAGCATTTAACATGCTACTTTAGTTACAATGGGTTCTGAGAAACTAGTAGATTAAACAATGAAGTTTATGATGTTCTACTTTAATACCAAAATGAACTACTTGATTAAAGTGGAAATTTCGAGATTAAAGTTTTTCTTCAACTGTGTCCCTATTTTGTTTTCTTTTCTCTGTACCCTAATATGCTTCCATATGACACTCAGACAGTGGGCTACAGCTCACCTTTTCACGGCGACTTTCATATCTGACCACTTCTTATTTATTTCGGGTTCTGAACTTGAACTTTCAAGTTTCCCCGCCACTTATTATTGTTATTCGATCAACTTCCATTTGTTGTTAATATCACTGCTTAAACCAACAAATAGTGTGTTTTTCCTTGCCTCCACTTGGTATTCGCTGAAATTATTCTTTTTCCTCGTGCTTATGCCATTGTCTTTTCACAGAACGCAAAACATAAGGGGCTAATTATATTGATTGCATGTTCAAAGAGGCATAATTCTGGATGGAATCTGGGTGTGGCAACAGGCGCATGCATTACTTTTCACACTGACCAGGATTTATGCAGCGGAAGAACGTGGAAGTTGGTGTACACACAGAGTTATGCATCTGGATTTTCTTGTGCATACGTACATTTCAGCTTTTTTCCATACGCCATGTTTTAGTGTGAATTCTACGCATGCCGTTATGCATGAGGCCCCAGGACTTTACTGTGCTGTACTTTGTGTGAAGTAAGTTATATGATTGTCATTTGAGTTTTGCTTATTGTTTTTACTATTTTTTACTGCTATAAAAGTGTATTAAAAGTTCCAATTTACTAGTTATAAATGGAGAGTCCAAGTAGTACAGTGGTTAATGTTGCTGCCTCACAGCTTCAGGGACCCTGACTTGATTTCCAGCCTGGTCACTTTCTGTGTAGAGTTTATGTATTCTTCCAGTGTCTATGTGTGTTTTTTCCCCAGTCATTTCACTTTACTTCCATATTCCAAGGATGTGAATTTTAGGGTACTGTATATGGAAATCCTAAATTTACCTGGTGCAAGTGTGCTTTATAGTGAACTGGTGTCCTATCCAGTGATGGGTTCCTGCCTTAGATGTGATTATGTTGGGTTAGACTACAGTTCACTATGACCCTGAACTGAAAATACCTGTTTTACAAAATGGTTGGATGCTTACTTGAATGTGAAACTTTTCCAAAGAAGTGAAATCTGGTTTCCACTGATCAGCTTGTTCCCAGTACAAAGTAAGATAAAGAGTACAGAAAATGAAAAAAAAACAGTATGTATCACTGATTGGAAAGAGCATTGTTACCAGTCCAAATATTAATGATGAATCTGATTCAAAGACTTTCTCATGAGTAAGGAATTGTGGCTATGTTTGTAATAGCTAAATACACTGCTCATAAAATTTAGGGAACACTTAATCACCACAGTCTAACCTCAAGTCAGTTAAGCTTAATGGATATCAAAACGTCCAGTTAGGAAGCATAGGAAAATATGAATCAACTTCACCTGCTTTGGTGCAAATGAAAGTGACAACAGGTGGAATGGAGAGGCAACAGCAAGACAACCCCCAAAAAGAGTATGGATTTGCATGTGGTGGCCACCGGCAATTGCTCTCTCCTTATCCTTCCTGACTGATTCTTCTCTATTTTTATATTTTGCTAGTGTTCTTGTCACTACTGGCAGCATGAGGCGGTACCTGCAGCTGATTCAGGTTACACAGGTAGTCCAGCTACTCCAGGATGGAGTAGGTTTGCTGTGTCTCCCCGAACAGTCTCAATCACATGGAGGAGATACCAGGAAAAGGGCTGTTACACAAGGAGAGCTGAACAAGGCATCAACCCAACAGCAGGCCCGGCATCTGCTCCTCTGTGCAAGGAGGGACAGGAGGAGTACTGCCAGAGATGTACAAAATGACATCCAGCTGGCTACTGGCGTGTATATTTCTGACCAAATTGTTATAAACAGACTCCATGAGGGTGGTATCAGGGCCAAATGTCCTCTAGTGGGACATGTGCTCACAGCCCATCACTATGCATCTTGATTGGCATTTGCCAGAGCAGGGGTCTCCAACCTTTTTTCCCTTGAGAGCTACTTTTCCATCCGTCCATCCATCCATCCATCCTCTTCCACTTATCTGAGGTCGGGTCGCGGGGGCAGCAGCTTGAGCAGAGATGCCCAGACTTCCCTCTCTCCAGCCACTTCTTCTAGCTCTTCTGAGAGAATCCCAAGGCGTTCCCAGGCCAGCCGTGAGACATAGTCCCTCCAGCGTGTCCTGGGTCTTCCCCGGGACCTCCTCCTGGTTGGACGTGCCCGGAACACCTCACCAGGGAGGTGTCCAGGAGGCATCCTGATCAGATGCCCGAGCCACCTCATCTGACTCCTCTCGATACGGAGGAGCAGCGGCTCTACTCTGAGCCTCTTGGATGCCTATCTTTAAGGGAGAACCCAGACACCCTGCGGAGGAAACTCATTTCAGCCACTTGTATTCGCGAACTCGTTCTTTCAGTCACTACCCATAGCTCATGACCATAGGTGAGGGTTGGAACATAGATCGACTGGTAAATTGAGAGCTTTGCCTTACGGCTCAGCTCCTTTTTCACCACGACAGACTGATGCAGAGCCCGCATCACTGCAGATGCCGCACCGATCCGCCTGTCGATCTCCCACTCCATTCTTCCCTCACTCGTGAACAAGACCCCGAGATACATTGAACTCCTCCACTTGAGGCAAGATCTCACTCCCAACCCTGAGAGGGCACTCCACCCTTTTCCGGCTGAGGACCATGGTCTCGGATTTGGAGGTGCTGATTCCCATCCCAGCCGCTTCACACTCACCTGCGAACCGATCCAGAGAGAGCTGAAGATCACGGCCTGAAGAAGAAAACAGGACAACATCATCTGCAAAAAGCAGTGACCCAATCCTGAGTCCACCAAACTGGACCCCCTCAACACCCTGGCTGCGCCTAGAAATTCTGTCCATAAAAGTTATGAACAGAATCGGTGACAAAGGGCAGCCCTGGTGGAGTCCAACTCTCAATGGAAATGGGTTCAACTTACTGCCGGCAATGCGGACCAAGCTCTGACACCAGTTGTACAGGGACCGAACAGCCCTTATCAGGGGGTCCGGTACCCCATACTCCCGGAGCACCCCCCACAGGATTCCCTGAGGGACATGGTCGAACACCTTTTCCAAGTCCACAAAACACGTGTAGACTGCTTGGATGAACTCCCATGTACCCTTCAGGACTCTGCTAAGGGTGTAGAGCTGGTCCACTGTTCAGCGACCAGGACGAAAACCACACTGTTCCTCCTGAATCCGAGGTTCGACTATCTGACGGACCCTCCTCTCCAGAACCCTTGAATAGACTTTTCCAGGGAGGCTGAGGAGTTTGATCCCTCTGTAGCTGGAACACACCCTCCGGTCCCCCTTCTTAAAGAGGGGGACCACCACCCCGGTCTGCCAATCCAGAGGCACTGTCCCTGATGTCCATGCAATGTTGCAGAGAGTGTCAACCAAGACAGCCCTACAACATCCAGAGCCTTGAGGAACTCCGGGCATATCTCATCCACCCCCGGGGCCCTGCCACCAAGGAGTTTTTTGACCACCTCGCGGTGACCTCAGTCCCAGAGATGGGGGAGTCCACCTCCGAGTCCCCAGGCTGTGCTTCCTCATTGGAAGGCATGTTAGTGGGATTGAGGAGGTCTTCGAAGTACTCCCCCCACCGACCCACAACGTCCTGAGTCGAGGTCAGCAGCGCACCATCCCCACCATACACAGTGTTGACACTGTACTGCTTCCCCCTCCTGAGACGCCGGACGGTGGACCAGAATCTCCTCGAAGCCGTCAGAAAGTCGTTCTCCATCGCCTCCCCAAACTCCTCCCATGCCCAAGTTTTTGCCTCAGTAACCACTGAAGCCGCATTCCACTTGGTCTGCTGGTACCTATTAGCTGCCTCCAGAGTCCCACAGGACAAAAGGGACCGGTAAGACTCCTTCTTCAGCTTGACAGCATCCCTCACTGCCAGTGTCCACCAACGGGTTCGGGGATTGCCGCCACAACAGGCACCGACCACCTTACAGCCACAGCTCTGGTCAGCCGCCTCAACAATAGAGGCACGGAACATGGTCCATTCGGACTCAATGTCCCCCACCTCCCTCGGGACGTGGTCGAAGTTCTGCCGGAGGTGGGAGTTAAAGCTACTTCTGACAGGGGGCTCTGCCAGACGTTCCAAGCAGACCCTCACAACACGTTTGGGCCTACCAGGCCTGACCGACATCCTCCCCCACCATCGAAGCCTACTCACCACCAGGTGGTGACCAGTTGACAGCTCCGCCGCTCTCTTCACCCGAGTGTCCAAGACATGTGGCCACAAGTCCGATGACACGACCACATCGAACTGAGGCCTAGGGTGTCCTGATGCCAAGTGCACATATGAACACCCCTATGCTTGAACATGATGTTCGTTATGGACAATCCGTGATGAGCACAGAAGTCCAATAACAAAACACCACTGGGGTTCAGATCGGGGGGCCATTCCTCCCAATCACTCCCTTCCAGGTCTCACTGTCATTGCCCACGTGAGCATTGAAGTCTCCCAGCAGCACAAGGGAGTCCCCAGAAGGTATGCCCTCTAGCACCCCCTCCAGGGACTCCAAAAAGTGTGGGTACTCTGAACTGCCGTTCGGTGCATACGCACAAACAACAGTTAGGACCCATCCCCCCACCCGAAGGTGGAGGGAGGCTACCCTCTCGTCCACCGGGCTAAACCCCAATGTACAGGCTCCAAGTCGGGGGGCAATAAATATGCCCACACCCACTCGGAGCCTCTTACTGGGGGCAACTCCAGAGTGGTAGAGAGTCCAGCCCCTCTCAAGGAGATTGGTTCCAGAGTCCAAGCTGTGCATTGAGGTGAGCCCGACTATATCTAGCCGGAACCTCTCAACCTCGCACACAAGCTCAGGCTCCTTCCCCTTCAGAGAGGTGACATTCCACGTCCCAAGAGCCAGCTTCTGTAGCCGAGGATCGGACCACCAAGGTCCCCGCCTTCGGCCACCACCCAACTCACACTGCACCCGACCTCCTTGGCCCCTCCCATAGGTGGTGAGCCCATGGGAAGGGGGACCCACATTGCCACCTGTGGGCTGTGCCCGGCCGAGCCCCATGGGTGCAAGCCCGGCCACCAGGCGCTCGCCATCGAGCCTCACCTCCAGGCCTGGCTTCAGAGGGGGGCCCCGGTGACCCACGTCCGGGCGAGGGAAAACGCTGTCCAAATTTTTTATTCATCATAGGTCTTTTGAGAGCTACTTTTACAAAATGAAAATGACCAAAAGCTACTCATGTTTTCTAACATTTATTCTCATAGCTTATTTCAACCCAAACAAACTGAATAAGCTTGTTTTGCCTGAACATTTACAAAATGTTGGTGTCCACAACTCACATTTTGCATTAAAAATTCACAAAAAATATTTAGTTCACCTGCAAGTGCATTTTGTATGTCTATATGCATTTTGTAGTGTATCTCACACTATTGAATTAAAACATAAATGCTGTCAAAACAAAACAATGCAATTACAAATACACAGATATTGCTTATTTATTTGTCATTTTGTTACATATCACTGTTTCACTTCACAAGAGTATTCATATGTCCATTTCCATGTGTGATGTGTTTTTTAGTTAGTGAGATGACAGGCACTGCATTGAGTCAACAAGAGAGGTGTATGGTGGAGTGTAGCCACTTAGGTTCACTCTTATGGAGTCATTTAACTGTTCATCTGTCAGTCTTGTTCTGAACTTTGATTTCATGACATTCATGTGAGAAAAGGCAGACTCACAGAGATATGTAGACCCAAACAAAGCAGACATTTTCAGAGCTGCTTGGTGAAGATTCTTATGGTTATCTGGCTCTACTAAGCTCCAGAAATGCTGAGAATGCTGTTCAGACTTTAACTGCACATTATTTTGAAGGTTTACTAATATATAATATATAAAATCCAATGTCTGTCTGTCTATATGTCTGTCCACTTTTCACGAGAGAACTACTTAACGGATTTAGATCAGGTTTTTTCTATAATTTGCTTGAACATTCTGGTTGATTTTGAAACTTTTCTCATTGCGCTAAGTATCATAGTTCACTTGCGGTTTCGATTCATTTGCACGAATCTGGGAGAGAGGCAGCAGGCCAAGGGGAGGGCCTTCCTTTTGTGTTAAAAGGATCGTGATATGATTTTTTGGAAAGATTGCCCGCCCCTAATTTGACTAATCAAGTTTTAAAATTTATGTAGGATTCATTAACCCTTTGGCGGGCTACTTGGAAAGGGGTTGCGAGCTACTGGTAGCTTGCGAGCGACGTGTTGGAGACCCCTGCCCTAGAGAATACCACACTTGGCTGCTCCACAATTGTTGCCCCATTGTATTCACAGATGAGAGCAGGATCACACTGAGCACATGTGACAGACATGAAAGAGTCTGGAGATGCAGTGGTGAACATTTTGCAGCCTGCAACATCATCTAGCATGACTGGTTTGGTGGTGGGTCAGTGATGGTCTAGGAAGGCACATCCTTGAAGGGTCGCACAGACCTTTACGAGCTAGCCAATAGTATCCTGACTGCTGCTAGGTACCAGGATGAAATCCTCACAGCGATTGGCAAATCTTACACTAGTGCAGTGGGCCCTGAGTTCCTCCTGGTGCAGGACAGTGGCCAGTCTTGTGTGGCCAGCATGTGTATGCAGTTCCTAAATGACAAATCCATTGATGCCATTAACTGGCCTGCACGTTCCCGAGATCTGAATCCAACTGAGAAACACTGGGACGTTATGTATCAGTGAATCCAAAACTGCCAAGTGTTGCCACAAACTGTTCAGGACCTCATTGATGCCCTGATCCAGGTCTGGGAGGAGATCCCCCAGAACACCATCTGCTATCTCATCAGAAGCATGCCCAGATATTGTCGGGAGTGCATACAGTCTCATTATGTTTTGCTGTGATGAAAGTCATGCAAGTTGGATCCGCCTGTGATTTCAATTTTTGACTTTGATTTTCAGTGTGATGTTGAATCCAGCCCAGAATGAGTTGCTGATTTTGGTTTCCATTGATTGTTGTTACATCGTTTTGTTCTTGATGAATTTTGCAGTATTACTCAGTAAAGATTTTCCACTTGAATATTTTGTTCATTGAGATTCAATGTGTGATTTACATGTTCCCTTAATTTTTTTGAGCAGTGCATTATACAGTAGCTAACACAACAAAAATATTAAGAAATAACTACGAAAAAACATAAAGCTAAAGCATGGCTATTTATGAATAAAGTAGCTATCAATACTTTTCTTAATATTATATTAATATTATCTTGGTGTGGTGTAATGGCTTATGCATCTCAATTTAACTCTGAGCTATGTTGTCTGGAGAGATTCTGTCCTGATTACCCAAGGCAAGTCTGACTAAGAGAGACCAGGCAGTGAATTAACTTAAATTATGAATTTCACAATTGCAATATATAAATCTAAGGTAATTAAACTCAAAATATTCTGGGATTCACTCAAAGAGTCAAGCCTGGGGATGGTGTAGTGACTCATTTTGTCCAGTTGGTCCCAGGATAAAAAAACTACATAGAGACCAAGGCAAAGGGTGAGAATCAGTTGCAAGCATGAGAAAATTAGATTTAGCCATAATAATTTGTTTATGGAAACTGGCTGGATGTGAGGGGTCCCCAGAAAGTTACAGATGACAAATGTATTTGCTACATTGCTATTCATATTAAACTTTAACAACCTTGGGACAGAACAAATAAGGTCTTGTATCCTTTTCTTGTACCAGTCTGAATCCCTGTAATTGCAGCCACTTCTCATCACCCCCAACCTCTTCCTACAGATGGTTTCTTTGAAGGCTCAGAAAAAGCAGAAATCTGAGGAAACAATTAATTTAAAAAAGATCAATAAATGGTAAGATTATCTTCCACCTACATATGGATAAATCATAGATAATAATACAGAAATACACAAAGTAAAAAATAATAATCAATGAAGCAAGAAATAAAAATTATGTTTGATTAAAATTAACAAAAAATTGGACATTCGATATTGCAATGCAACATCATTTGTTTGGAATGAAGGAGCTGGAGCACATGCAGGCAGTTGAAAATTAACAGCTAAAAATAGTCAGGCTAACCTTGAACCACAACCTGAACTACGCTGCAGTCAACATAATTACTAGGAATATGTAACAAAAAGTTAGAAAAATGTAACAATGGTGTAACACTCAGGTGCACTGAAGGACTTAGACAGTTGTTCTGATAGTTGGAGCATTTTGAATTATTTATTTATTTATTTATTTATTTAGATAGATAGATAGATAGATAGATAGATAGATAGATAGATAGATAGATAGATAGATAGATAGATAGATAGATAGATAGATAGATAGATAGATAGATAGATAGATAGATAGATAGAACTTTATTTGCCCCCAGGTGGAAATTTGGCCTTTAGAGAAGCTCTTTAAATAAATAAATGTGTAAACAGAATTATTTCCTTTTCTTTTTTTGCAACTATGAGTCATAGTCAAAAATAGAAATAGTACTGAACATAATTACATGTGTTAGAATATACAAAATACATGTTTTTAATGGCATTTTGCACTATTGTTCAGCTAAAAACCAAGCCCAAATTACAGTAGTTAAAGTGGCAGAAATTGCCACCACCATTACCTTTTATAGATAACAGCCACCGGTTCATATGATTGATATGTGGAGGATCTAGAATTAACTGTTGAGGGTTGACAGTTAAATGTAGTTTATATTTTGTAAACATACATTTTTTTCACAGACGTGCCCAATGAACAGTTAAAATCCATGCACCCATCCTCAAGGAAGCATCTAGAGTGACTACAATGTTAAGAAATGAAGTAGAAATACTTTCTATGTTTGAGAATTTCTGTTTCCCTTCACTTGAATATAAAACTTTGTGTCAAGTTTTACTTATGCTTCGCTACATTTTCAAATGCAAATGCCTTATTTGTATTTTCTTTGACACGCTCATTATTGTAATATTAAACCTGAAAACAAATAAGTTATGCAAATACGCACAATGCTTTATTCAGTCGCTCATATAAATACACCTTTCCAGTAGGATACAATAATGAAAATGTCCAGCTTTAAATGAAGATACATTCTTTAGTTATACAACATCTGTATCGTATTATGGGAACAATATCACATCAACATGGATCCACAGATGATTCTGACACACGCCTTCTTTGTTGGTGTTGATGAGCATTCATCCATCCTTTTTGCAAATCCTATTATCCAGAGTAGGGTCGAGGGGAAGCTGAAGCCTATCACAGGAAGCATATGCACAAGGCAGAAAAATTCTCTGACACATCAGGGGCAAAGAAACTAATACTCCATCCGAGGTCATATTTAAAGTCATTGTTTAGGTTTCTGTTAGTGAAATTGTCCTTTTTCTGTATGAAGAGTCTTTTGTGCAACGTTATTTTGTGGATGCTTCTGCCTGTGGCTACTGAAAGCCATGTGAAACAACGGACATACGCAGACTACAATAGCCTTAATAATAATAACCCGGTTAACATGGCCACATAATCGAGAATTTTAAGGAGAAATCTATTTTTGTTAACCAGGCTTATCAGAGGCTAATAACCCGATTCCTCTAACTGAAATAAGAGTTTACATTCTATAATTCAGCTTTCTGTGAATAGCACATGTAAACACACTGATCTTTAATATACGGCACTGTTTCTCAACATGTGGGTTGCTTGACAGATAGATCATAAGCTTAAAAAAATCAGACAACAGTTTAATGTTTTATGGGGATGCCAATTGTAGATTTCAGCTGGCCAAGGGGACATTTTGCTCCTGCTTACTGGGGAATTGAAACAACTTACAGTATATAAGTCCAGTTGAGAGCAGATAACGGTAACAACCTATTATACACTGCAAGTTTCATTAAGAAATCCGAATGTTTCATAACCAGAGCTGGATTAACCATTGCGTAAACTAAGCACATTCTTACGGCATTAAGGGAAGGGGTGCACGACAGAAATTTTCCATTGCAGGATTTAACATGGATCATATGATGCAAAACTGCAAAACTGCAAAAGTTGCAGCTGAACCAGGTTCCACAAAAAGGGACTTCCACATTAAAGTAAAACATTACATACAGTATTTACAGACAATATACAGTATATATTGCCACACACATGTGCATGGGAGGCAACTAAAGGGCTCAAAAGAAGATAATTCCATGCTGAACCACGGGGTGGCAAAGTGCACTGATCTTTTCTCTTTTTTCCCTGCAGACCAACCACAGGAAATTCCGCCTGGCCCCGATGATGTCACATTCCAATGAAGTCACTTCTGGTTCCGGGCTCGATGATATTACTTCCAGTTCCTCTCCAGGTGATGTCATCTCCCCTGTCCGGCTTTAAAATTGCCATATTCCTTCTGTTACTTCAGTTCTGTTTTGAACTCTTGTTTGTAAAGACCTATTGCCTTTTTTTCAGCCAAACTTTCAAGTATACAAAGTGACTGCCCCAAACCTTTTTGTTGTGTCAAGGCGTATCATTTCACATTGGTGTAGTCAGCAGGATGATTCACTCCTTGAGGAACTGGAAGAGAAGCCTTGATGTCCAGCCCAGTTCAACTCCAGCTCTTACAGGTCCAGGTGGGAGATTGCCTAACCCAAGTGACCAGGTTTGAAGTGTCAGGGGAGAAGACCACCCACCTGACCCCCACAAAGGCAGAGCCTTTTGTGAAAGGTAGGGGAGCCCTGGGCCAGCAGGCGAGGAAAATATTACAATGGGAGTTTGATCCTGAGTGACCAACTCCAAAATCGGGTGCTGGCTAAGGCCAGATTTGAAAAACGCCCAAAAGATAGTGGAGCAGATTACCTACGTGCTATTACTTAATGCACTACCCTAGTATCTCACCCACCCGACCTGGGGAACAACGTTTTAAAAACATGATCGACCTCATAGAAGTCATTGAAGGGCTTCACACTCTGGGGAAACAGAAGAGCTTCAGTATGAAGGCTGACACGTGTGCATTTCTACCTCTGAGCTGCATCGTCACTATCCGGAGTGAGTGCCAAAGGCCCCTGATGTGTTGCGGCATTTTTTGCCCAATGCTCTGGTTAATCTCCTGTCATTCCCTCTCACAGGAGTGGTAGTAGTGAATGGGCATAAGTTATCGACCCTTATGAACTCCAGCAGCAACATTTCCATTGTTGTTCGCCACTTTGTTGCTGCAACAATGGTTAAAAATTAAGACCAGCCTGACCTGCATACATGGAGATATCCATCAGTACAGGTCCGCTTCCGGCTGCATCAGTTACTAGGGGACTCTGAAAAGAATGATGGTAGCAGTTCTAAAAACCCTCTGGTGATACTGGGGAGAAATTGGTCTTATAATAAAAGCAGTTTAACATTAACCACTCACAGAGTGAAACGTCATCATCAGGCGCAGCGAAAGTCCGGGATGAAACCACACTCCTTGAGGTCAATTCCAGACCTTTCTCGCAGCTGCACTTTCAGTTTAAGCACATTCTGGCTTCGTTTAAAAGGGAACAATGGAATGATGATTACCATAGATTTGCAAAAAATGCAGTAGTTCTGGCTAATGGCCATCACACTCAATATCCTATGCCACAGGGCCCTCAATTTGTATTAAATAATGACCTTCTTTATCAGGTAGTGGAGCATGAAGGATAGGTGCAGTCTTTGCTGTTAGTCCCATGGTCCTACCGGCAGCAGGTCTGTGAACTGGCGCACACCCACCTCCTAGGAGCCCACCTAGGCACCGAAAAAACCCTTGAATGTAGTAAGCTCCTTTTCTTTTGGCTACTTTTACGTGTCTTGCCTGGAATGTCAGCTACAGCAGATTCCAAGGAGGGACCACACTGCTCTATTTCCCATTCCCCTCATTGATGTCCCATTTGAACGTATCAGGGTCGACAGTGGGACCCCTAGAACTCTCAGCTAGAGGATGCAAATATACTGCTCAAAAAATTAAAGGAACACTTTTTAATCAGCGTATAGCATCAAGTCAATGAAACTTCTGGGATATTGATCTGGTCAGTTAAGTAGCAAAGGGAGTTGTTAATCAGTTTCAGCTACTTTGATGTTAATGAAATTAACAACAGGTGCACTAGAGGAGCGACAATGAGATGACCCCCAAAACAGGAATGGTTGAACAGGTGGAGGCCTCATCTTTTCTGACTGTTTTATCACTAGTGTTGCATTTGGCTATGGTCAGTGTCACTACTGGTAGCATGAGGCGATACCTAGACCATACAGAGGTTGCACAGGTAGTCCAACTTCTCCAGGATGGCACATCAATACGTGCCATTGCCAGAAGGTTAGTTGTGACTCCCAGCACAGTCTCAAGGGCATGGAGAAGATTCCAGGAGACAGGCAGTTACTCTAGGAGAGCTGGACAGGGCCATAGAAGGTCCTTAACCCATCAGCAGGACCAGTATCTTCTCCTTTGGACAAGGAGGAACAGGATGAACACTACCATAGCCCTACAAAATGACCTCCAGTAGGCCACTGGTGTGAGTGTCTCTGACCAAACAATCAGAAACAGGCTTCATGAGGGTGGCCTAAGGGCTTGACGTCCTCTAGTGGGCCCTGTGCGCAAAGCCCAGCACCTTGGAGCTCGATCAGGTTGCACCTCAGATTGTCCAGGAGGTCAGTGATGCCCTGGTCCAGAACTGGGAGGAGATCCCTCAGGACACCATCTGTCGTCTCATTAGGAGCATGTCCTGATGTTGTCAGTCATGCATACAAGCACATGGGGGCCATACAAACTACTGAGTACGATTTTGAGTTGCTGCAATGAAATTTTGGCAAAATGGACTAGAATGCCACATCATTTTTTCAGTTTAATATTCAGGGTGTCTTTGAATTCAGCCCTCTATAGGTTGATAATTTTTATTTCCATCAAACGACGTGGAATCCTTTCATTCCTAACAATTACCCAGTCCAGGTCAGTATAGATATCCAACATGATTTTTTTAACCCATTGAGATCTGATGTGTTTTCAAACTGTTCCTTTAATTTTTTTGAGCAGTTTATATATTAGTCCTAGTTGATTATGCTACCTGATATCCTGAAGCTGTTCCTCTGTGCAGAGCTACCCAAAGCCATTACACGGGAATTGGTAGGGGACTTTGCGCAAGTTGGCATCCCTAAAGCAGTACTGACAGATCAAGGGATGCCCTTTACCTCGGAAGCATTCAGGGAAACGGCCCAGTTACTTAAGATAAAGCATTTAAAGACCTCGGTGTATCATCCTCAAACCGATGGTCCAGTAGAGTGGCTTAACCAGACCCTCAAACAGATGCTACGTAAGGTTGTCAGCGAAGTGACATGGGTCAGTTCCCCCCCCCCCCCCCCCCCCCTATTTTTTTTTGCATATTGGGAAGTCCCACAAGCCGCTGTGGGATTTTCACCATTTGAACTATTGTATGGTCGGCAACCCCGGGACATATTGGATATTCTAAAGGAAGTTTGGGAGGAGGAGGCCCTCCCTCCACAAATATATTAGAATTTATTGTGCAGTTACGAGATATTTTGGCAAAAATTTGACCCATTCTAAAAGCTCACATGGAGAAGGTTCAAGCAGCTCAGGTCCGCTGTTATGACCATGGCACATCTCTATGGGAGTTCCGCCCTGGAGATCGGGTCATGGTACTTGTTCCTACCTCTCACTCCAAATAACTGGCCCATTGGCAAGGCCCATACGAAGTTAAAGAGAGAAATAGGGTATCATTGATTATTTGATGAAACAATCCAATCGTCAACTGAGCAAACAGGTATATCATGTGAACCTGGTGAAACCATGGAAAGACAGGGAACCCAACCACTCCTCCAGACAGCCCTGTTCACACTTTGCTCACAAAATAGACCTTAACTTCAGCCCTAATTTGACCGCTAACCAGTGACGGGAGCTGGAAGCAGTTATCCTGTCTAATCCGGAGGTAACGAGAGAAAAACTTGGATGGACCTCCCTGATTGCGCAAGACATCATGACAGAGCCCGGGGTGATCGTCCAAAAATGCCTGTATTGACTTTCCGAAGCAAAAAGAGCAGAAGTGGAGCTGGAGATCAAGAGTATGCTGGAACTAGGTGTGATAGAAGAGAGTCATAGTCTCTGGTCCAGCCCTATTGTCTTGATCCCTAAGCCTGATGGGAGTTGCAGGTTTTGCAATGACTTCTGGTGGCTTAATCAAGTCTCCCAATTTGACACCTGTCCAATGCCATGAGTGGATGACCTCCTCAAGCAGCTAGGACAGGCTAAATTCTTGACCACACTTGACATAACGAAAGGGTACTGGCAGGTTCATTAATGGACTTTGCCAAGGCTAAGACTGCATTTAACACTCCTAGTGGTCTCTGGCAGTATTGTGTCCTTCCATTTCGATAACATGGTGGATAAAGTGCTTCAACCTAAAAACTCATATAGTGCTGCCTACCTGGAAGGTGTGGTCATCTATTCCAGCACATGGAAGGAACACCTACAGCAGGTCCAAGCTATATTGTGGGCATTAGAGAAAGCCGGTCTTCGGATTAATCCTAAGAAATGTTTGTTTGGTTTAAACAAAGCCAAATATTTAGGCTACCTAGTGGATCAGGGTACGGTACAGCCACAGTGTTCCAAAATAGATGCCATATTGAAATGGCCCCGTCCAAAGACCAAGAGGCAAGTCCAAGCCTTTCTCAGCTTAGCAGGCTACTACTGCCAGTTTGTACCCCAATTTTCTGAAAGAGAAGTGCCTTTGACTAAATTTGCAAAGAAGAGGGCTCCAAACAACATAGTATGTACATCGGCACCAATTTTAAAAGCTCCTAACTTTTTTTTGCCTTTCATCCTCCAGACGGACACAGGTCTTGATGCCATGCTGAGGCAAAGTGTCAATGGTGTTGAACACCCTGTCATGTTCCTGAGCCAGAAGCTGCTGGAGTGGGAAACCAGGTATGCGGCAGAGATGGAAGGCCTTGGTGATCAAATGGGCAATTACTCAGCTGAGGTATTTTCCCTTGGGCAGTGAGTTCAGCCTGGTTATAGATCATGCTCCATTACAGTGAATCGTATTACACAAGGATTCAAATCCGTGCGTTACAAGGTGTTTTTTAGACCTGCAGCCTAAAAAAAGTTTTTGGTCATTTATTGCCGGGGCTGTCTTCAGGCCAATGCCGATGCTCTTTCTCGGGTTCACGACCTCTCTGCCAGTCTTCAAAACGGTGCGTTTATTCTCCTGTTTTTATGTTGAATAAGAGAGAGATACAGTATTATTGCCTTGTACAAAACTTGCTTTCTTTGTGTTATCACACTTCATTGAGCCCATCAGCTGCTCCCTAAGCGTGCGTGTGTGACTATATATACAGTATATATATACTGTATATATAGTGAGCCACTAGGGGGCATACCGCCACCCTAACCCTGACACAGACAGACAGGAGAGAGGTTTTGCCACACTACACATGTTTATTTACAGTTTTCAAATCAGCACAGCATACACAGTGCACAAACACCAATAAACTCAGTCCTTTCGAACAGGACAACAAGCCGAAGAGCATCCCGAGGTGCAATCGCTGCGTTTATGGAAGACAGGTTATTAGTTGCCAGGGCAACCACGGGCTCCCAAAGTGGTATAAGCACTTGCCATTCATGGGTGATGCAAGGAACATTATAAAAGCTTCGTGTTTTGGGGTGCAAGACAGAGACTCACATGTCACAATAGATATATATTGTGACTTCCACGGGGGACACAAACCCCCGACACGGCAGACACAAGAGCACACATATGTTTATTTACACGAGGAAACATTTCCCAAATCATTCCCCTCAGCAGCACAGTACTGTAGAAAAGCAAAATTTACTATACAGCACTTTTCTCTCTTCTGTGTCTGTCTTTCCGCCTTCATTCCTCCTTCAACAAGAATTCAGTATTAAACACCTGTGTGTCAAGTTATTTTTGGATGAGTACTATGTGTATTTCATTTATTATGTACACTGTATTTAAATGTTGATTATGTATTTACTATTTTGTGCCCTTCAAGGGGAAATGTTGGCGAGTTTGTTTAAAAATCACTGGTAATAAAGAGTCGTCACTGAAAAAAGGTAGCTAAAACTGGGTCCCAAGGCTAAAAAGGTCAAAAACCACTGGTAAAGAGGGATGAAAATTCAGGAGACAGAACAATTACCTGATTGGACCCTGTCTGACTGAAGCCCACCCTGCTGTACAGTCTAATGACTGCTTCTTAGAAAGTCAGGGATCCAGAGATATGTGGCACAGTCCAAGTTCATACAGAAAACTTTAATATGAAAAAGCTGTGATTGTGTATGATTGTGTAAATGCTGTGGTACAATCCACAAGCAGAATCCTGGCATAATTACCTGGTGATTCTAAATGCAAAAAAATGTAATGCAAAGGCTTGTTAACAGTGTCTCCAATTTTTTCTAAAATGAAACATCCTCAGATATTAGCTAAATGTAGACAAATAAATTGCTAAACTCGAAGGCAGAATTTTTTGATCATATCCAATTTTAGAAGATTAGCAGCCATTGGACTCAATGTAATATTCTCTACTGAGGAGTTTGAATCAAAAACTACTGCTCCACGGAATGGTACCACAATTGTTGACATGTTCATAACTACTCTCTGTGACCAGATAGGTGCTATCCCAATGCTTATACGAGTATCCAGAGCAAAGGATTGTCAGCCACAGTTATAGTACAAAAAGGTGAAAAGAACGGCACAACAACAACAACATATTGAGCTTGAAAAAAGATATCAAGCACTATCTGTACCTCCCAGTTTGAATAATGCCTACTTACAGCAACACACTTCGGCAGTGTTTGCTTCTTATCACAAGGCTGAAAAATCTCATGGCCTGCTCAACCCAGGGATTCTCCTTCTTCAACTTGCTGCCCTATACTGAACTATACTTGGCTTGGTCAAGACAGATTGAGTTACACAGTTCTCAAATTACTATCTCCTAGATTCTTTTAACCTAATTATTATAGATTTAATCGTCAAGTGTGAAAAAATAAGCAAATTAACACTCTGCATTCCTGGAGCTACCATTTGTGACATTACCAAGAAAATTCCACAGATGCTGCATAAACATTCGTCTGCTAAAAAAATGGTTGTTCATATAGGTTTTAACTACATCCGAAAACAGCAGTCTGGTGTTCTGAAGCCAGATTTCTATCCTCTCCTGTACTACTTGGGGGTCTCTTTAGCACAACTCTTGGGCTCTGGTCCTACTCCCATGGTAGACAGCAGCATCACATGCATTAGCAGGTTGCAGGGTCTATATTAATGGCTTGTCACACTACCTAGGCAACAAGTAAAGTACACTTCAAAAAAAATATAATCTGTTATGAAAGAACAGAAATGTATTTAGAGCTTTGAATAGGGTTCATCGTGTCTTTGCCAGAACATGAATGCTCACAGTGAACGCGCTCCAGTTTGTTTTTCATCCACCTCCACTGTTAGCCAGAAACAATAAACAGTACAGCTTGTGGTCTCCTTTGGGATCAGTTGTTGCTGCGCTAAAGTAAACAGAGAAGCTGAATGAGTTTATGTCACCATTGCCACTGCTGTTTTAAAGGGGTATATAATATATAGAAAAGTGTTTCTTAAATGTAGTTAAAAGTCCATACCTTGCTGTTATAAGGGTTTTTGTTGAGGATTAATTTACAATATACTACTGACTAATTTTTTTGCCTCGCATAAGAATGTAGGAGATTTATGCTGTGCACTTCCATTGCTAAAAAGGAAAAAATGTGTGTTACAGGGTGGTATTGTTGTCGGTCCATTCTGAAGCACATTTCATGGTAAGCAAATCTCTTAAAGCAAATTCTCTGCATTTAAACATCTTGCTTTGTACTTAAAGGGTTAAAAGGTTTCAAATCTGTATGGATGTTGTTTATTTACCACCTGCCCAAACTCTTTTTAATGAGTTTGAGGATCTTCTATCTAAGCTTTTTACTAATTCTGATAACATTTTATAACAGAAGATTTTAACATTCATATATAGATGGGGCAATAGGATACCCAATACCCAATAGTTCACTATTCCATAAACATGACCACATCCTTGATACAGTTATTGCATATGGATTAGATGTTAAGACAATACAAATAACAGATGCAACTATCACTGATAATTAATGTTGCTTTTGCCAAAACAATGTTTGAAAAGAGGAAACTGACCAAATACAATCTCCTTTTAGAGTATGCTATTAATTTCCCTCAGTACATAACTTCCTTTCCTCCACAGACTCAACCAATTTTTAATAGTTTTGTTGAGAACATCAACATCAGTCTAATAGATTATGTCAATGTTGCTGCCCCATTGAAAACTAAGACTCTCACTTGCAAGGTTAAAGCACTATGAAGGTTCTCTTCAATGATCTTAAAACTTAAGAGAGAATGTAGAGGGACAAAAAGGCCATAGAGACTTTATACAGTATATTGATATATACAAGAAGAATGTAAAAGTACTCAAAATTAATGAAGCAAGCAAGAGAAAAGAAGAAGACATTTGACAGATTATATATCCCTAATCAGAGTAAACATTATCTTTATAAGTTAAAGTAACTTTATAAGTAAAACATTTTTATCTAGTTACCCCCTCTCCCAATATTTCAAAATTCTATAAACAATTTGTGCAACCTCTACACCAGTGGCGTTTTTTGCATTAAAATTATGTTGGAGCTAAACCAGAATTTTCCTTTATGGGTGTAGATGTCTCCTAACGGTTTGCCACAGGTGAAACAAAAACAAAAAAAAGGAAAAAACATAAACAAGAAAGAGTCAAAATTGGGAGATCACAATAACATGTGACTAATCTAAATACATAACCAAAACTTGTAGTCGAAAATACTTTGCAAAAAAAGGTACAAGCATAAAAGAATCATAACACTTAACTATATTATCTGTCCCTTATTTGCTAATGTCTAGTGAAACATGCTAGTTCATGAACATTTTACAATAAGATTTATTTCTATAGCACATTTTCATCCAAAGAATGTAGCTCAAAGTGGTTTACAAGATGTCAAAGAAAAAGTTGAATGAAAAGAAACACAAATTAGAAATGGGAAAGAATATGAATAAATAAATAAGATTCCAAAAATAGTAAAATTAAATCAATATGCACTTATATAACACAGATAATCAAGCAACAGACAAAGTATAATCTTTATTTACAGATTCATTTTACAGGAAGGAGAACAGAAAAAATAAAACTTCATAGATGAGATTGCTAGAGGAAAAGAACAAAAATTATATTAGTCAAACAATGAGATGCTGGTGCTTGGTCTGTATTGATTAAAACCTGATCATTGTTATACCCTCTGACACTGATATAATCTGACAAAAGAGTGCAATGTGCAGAGAGCCTTGAAACCACATGCTGTCCAGAAAAAGCTATTGACTCTGAGGCAAAATTGACAACAACTCTTCAAGTTTAGAATTGAATTGCTCTGAAGTGAAAAAATACACAGACAAGTGTTATAAAAGACAACAGACCGAAAAAGGTTTGGGGATGGCCACCCTCTATACTGCAAGCTATGCAAAAATAAAGAAAACAAACAAAAAAATGGATAACAGATTAATAAAAGAGCTTAAATATGGTGGAGAGATGGAAAAGGTGGAGTCAGGATGGCCGAAACAGGAACTGATGTGGCGGTATGATGGATTCTGGGTATGAGAAATTACGTCATCATAGTCGGCCGGAAGTGACGTCAACAGTGGGTAGACCAGTGGTGATGTCATCAAGAGGCCAGTTCTTTGGGTGAACCGGAGATAACAAAAGGAGAGAGGATTAAGTGAGAGTCCCAACCCCTGGTCTGGCTGATTAATATCAGTATTTGAACTTGTAAACCGTCCCCAATGCGTGAGTGTGTGACACTAGATACACAGCATAATTCAAACACAAGATTCCAGTGCTGTCTAGTAGTAACCTGCAAATAATTACGAAAACTATTTTGTACATACCTGTTCTTTCTGCACCAGAACTCTCTATTTCTTTGAAACAAATGCATTGCTGTCTTGTTTTCATTTAAGTGGAAGAGGCACATGTAAGGCTGTATTGGAGGCTTTTTCAAATGTAGCCCCACAATGAAGTCATTCTTAGCAGTGGGTGAAGATCAAGATGCTGCAAAGTGCTGTCTTTGCAATGAAAAACAAAATGCATTGTGTTTGAGGCCTACCTGATATTGATCTGCTCTCTGTTTTTTAAATTACTGAGGTTACCTTTAAGGGAGCAAATAGTACTGGACCTTTCATGCCTTGTCGCTGACTCATGCCACATAGTCTTCACTTGGAGAAGTTTGAACCTTAAACGCAAACATGCAATTAAAAAAGTGTCAAGAATAAGGGGATGTAACCTTCAAGCCCCATCACTAAACTAGAACGTTCAGGTTGCACATGCACACATATACTGTACACAAGCATAAAACTCCAGGGCTTGGAGAGCCAGCCTCTTCATCCACAAACAGACTTGCAGCACTCATCATCACTAAGACAAATTCATCCATCCATCCATCCATCCATCCATCCATCCATCCATCCATCCATCCATTATCCAACCCACTATATCCTAACTCAGGGTCACGGGGGTCTGCTGAAGCCAATCCCAGCCAACACAGGGCGCAAGGCAGGAACAAATTCAGATATTACAAAAGCAATATTTTTCTGGATAAGAAGTTGCATTGAGCACATAATGGAAAAATGGAAAAAAAAGCTTATGAAGGCAAATTTGATGGTTGTTATAAATATTTTAAAAATAAGTTAAATTACTGAGGGAAGCTTATTACTTATTTTACACAACACCTAGAGGCATTGTGCCCCACTGGCTTTTAATGGAGAAATTCCATTGTTCACCACTATCATGTTTCTAAAGCTGATGCAATATCACATTATGCAGCTTTTATTCAGGAGGCATATCAGACTTCCAATTACAGTTGCTTGCCCATTTCTGTAACAGCAATAACATGCTGCCTGACAGAGCCAACATTGTATGAAGGGATTCTCAGCTACAGTGAGTTTGGCTGCAATTTCATCCAATTATTTCTTTTTTCCATTCTGTCATTGAACATGAGACATCAGACAGACAAGCTTCCCTTCTGATTATGAGGTTCAAAACTCCCACATTCGTTACTCCTAGTTACTGCATTATACAAATTGTACTTCTGGAGAAGCATTTGTTGTTGTCAGCTCTCATATACATAGAGCCCATCCCAATGATTAAAGAAAAAAAATCAAACTGTTCAGTTTTTTCGGGACAAGTTGTGGACAAGTTGGTCTGAGTCATTGGCCATGTCATGTTACATGAATGCCTTCACAGAAGCATGCCGCTAACTTCCTCCAGCTCGATAGGATTATATAAATGAAGGCTACTACTGAAAAATTGTTGGAAAAGCCATCAAATGTGTCATGGTCTTAAGACTCAACACATTTATTTCAACCTTTCTTCTAACTGCCCTTTTGACTCCTTATCCACCAGCTTTTTCACTTTCAAAGGAAATTACTAATATTGTTAACCAATTACTGCGAGAGAAGACATGCAGGTGGTGGGTGTAACAGAGCAAGATGAAGAACACCGGACAATATGGAAGAAGATGATCTGCTGTGACAACCCATATCGGGAGCAGCCGAAAGAAGAAGAAGAAGAAATTAACCAATTACTGCAATAGGGAATTTTTTCGTAATTGTCATAAAACAGCTATTGTTAAGCCACAAGTTTAGCCTTGACCCCTCTGTGTCAAGCAATACAGGATGATTTCCAGTAACTCTTTTCTTGATACAATAATTTACAAAGAAGTGGCTATTAAGTAAATAAAGAGTCATGTAATCTATCTATTCCAGTCCTTCTAGATCAGAACATGTCTTTTGATACTGATGATCGTAATATTTTATTTAATCAATTGCAAAACTTGGCTGGCCTCTCCGATTCTGTCCTAGACTGGCATATTTTTGTGGTTCTAAGTATTTTGTTGCACTGGCCAGCCTATTCTTCTAAGCATTATATAGGGTCTTCCATGGCCTGATTTTTGGTCCCCCCATTGTTCAATCTATATTTGCTACTGTTTGCTTTCATTATTCATAGTGTTGTGATTCTAAGTATTAATTCATTAGATATATGTGAAATATGTGTTTGCAGTGTGAATATTTTACACTGTTATTTTTTTTACATTTCTTTGATAACATCATTCTGTGCCTAGAATATGCAAGTAAGAATTTCACTGTGCTCTGGACACATGACAGTACTGACACTATAAACCTATTTTAGGAATTGTTTCTTCAACAGCCATGTTGTTTATGGCTACAGCACTCATTGTGAGACAAATGTTTTAAAGGTGATGCTGGGTGTAACGTCACAGTTGCATAAGCTGTTTAAGGTACAGATTCCATAATTGTGGTGTTCAAGTTTTTCCATAAATTCAAAACAAGGTATAAAAAATACCTTGGTATAAAAGGTTTAAAAAGAGGTATAAAAAATATGAGACATTAATACATCAAATGTGTGGGCTTTCTTGGGAAGACTTCATTTAATTGACTGAGGCAAAGATGAAACAACTGAGCTCTGCTTTGTGAGGTTTCCTGTGAGGTGAACAGATGAATGATTACCCTCTTCTCATCCACTACCTTTTTTATCCTGACAATAAGAAATAAACACTTTACATGTGCAATTTTAGAGGGAGCTTCTTTTCCCTTATTCCAGGCTAGTAATATTATGATACAACCACACATGCCACAACCTGAGTGTTTTTCCTGGAGACCCAAATAAATACAAAGGATTTATTAATCTATGCCAGTTAATATTTCACCAGCAGTCACTCACTTATGCCACTGAAAGGTCAAAGATTACTTTCATAATATCTCTTCTTGTTGATAAGCCTCTGGAAAGGGCGCCAGCTCTATATGATGTCAGCCATTCTTGTTTTAATGTAAAAGCATTTGTCAAATCTCTTGGGGACTATATTATTACATTTTAAACATAAGCTGCAGAAATTGTTTGGGATAAATCTGCCTTAGTGTCATTATTTATGATCATTCTGTCTGAAAAATTAAAAAATGGTCTGGCCATTCACAAGGTGGAAGATAGTGTTAATGAAGTTATTATATAGTACTCTAATTGGGAACCAATGTTTTTGAAAGGAAAAAGCAGTAAAGGTCTGTTAAGCCTATTGTTCCAAGCTCTTCTTCAGATGTAAAAGATATCAATAAGCCCATGGAGTTAGGAAAACTGCCATTACTTTAAAAAAAATTAAACACAGAGTATTACAAGGTTTGTGTTTTTATTGTGGAGATTCAGGACACATGGTGGACTTTTTTCCTAAATTGATGGGAAACTGAAATAGTCATGTTATTTTAGACATGGCAGGGTGGTAATTGTATTCAGCTCCTTAATGAAAATGCTTTTAGCTTACTGGTGGCAGTAGATTTGTATGACTTATCTGCCTTATTGGACTTCGGTGCTGCTGAAAACGTTATTTTTCACATCTTCTTTTACAATTAGGCCTTAATCTCATTGCTTAAAATATATAGTGGTAGGGGGTTGTACCATGTTAGCCATTAAGGATGCAATGAGAAATCAAGCAAAATGACACCTTTTATTGGCTTACTAAAAAGATTACAATTCGCCAGCTTTCGAGGCAGCTCAGGCCAGAAGGTGCCTGAGTTGCCTCGAAAGCTTGCATATTGTAATCTTTTTAGTTAGCCAATAAAAGGTGTAATTTTGCTTGACTTCTCTTAAAATATACAGTGTGATATATGGCCGGCCGTTCATCCCGGCCAATACCCCCACGCTGCTAGATGGAGCCCTTCCGGCAGCATGGAGGTGCCCCGAATTCCAGCAGGGCATCATGGATATTGGAGTTTTTCTTCACAGCCCTGCTGGATACCATGGGGGCCGCAAGGGGATGCTGCAGGTAGGCTCAGAGACTTGTATTTGCCCTATAACCCGGAAGTACATCCTGGTCACAGGGACAGAGGAAATGACGTGCTTCCGGAATGAAGAAAAGGACAAGTTTTTACCTGACCCGGAAGTGATAGAAAGCCACATGGACTGAGGGACAAACACTTCTTGGTCAAGGACTATAAAAGGACTATGGGAAACCCCAAAAGACGAGCTGAGTTGGGAGGCAGGGTGGCTAAGCGTCTGGGAGTGGAGGATTATTGTGATTTGTTTATGGTTTATTGGAGAGTTGTGGAGTGGTGGTGCTTTGTGCACAGTATTATTATAATAAATATCATATTTGGACTTTTATCCGGTGTCTGGCGTATTGTCCGAGGGTTCAAGGGAGCGAGAGCGCCCCTATCTGTCACAACAGTAAAATTAAATTGTAATTCTATACAGTATATGGAGGTCCTATTGACAGCAGATTAATGGAATTTATCTCTCCGCATTCCACTCTTAGAGATGGGAATTTTTATTTAGAAGACGTGAACTTTTGTAAAAATAAAAGCCCAGTTCTGATAAAAGATATTAGGTTACCTAAAACCTAAGAAAGAGTCATCAAATAAACTGGAAATCAAAACATCTTACCTCATGGAGGCTATAATCCTTCAAGAATTCTTTACAAAAATGTGCTTAATCATTGTTTTATTGTTTTTGCAGCAAAATCCTCCCAAACCAGTATTAAGATTCTGCAGATGTTTTCAGTAAGCAAAGGGTTCTGAATTTACCATTATGCAGGGCTTATGATTGTACCATTTAGTTGTTGTCATATGCCTCTTTGCCTAAATGAAATATAGATGTCATATATAGAAGAGAATCAAAGGCCAAGAACAAGTACATTAAAGAAATCTTCTACCAGCTCTGTTTGTGTAAGATTTTTTTTCCAATGTTTATGTCAAAAAGAAGGAAGGGAACATGTGCCAATGTATCAGCTGCAGGGAATTAATTAAGATAAACTGTACTGTCACAATGGAAAGGTGGCAAGTCAAAAAGAGAACTTTACCAGGTCAAGGGGATGGAATAAAAAATAAGAATCTGAAATCAAAAGCAAGGAAGGCTGAGAGAACTAGCAACTAAACCAATACACCAAACAAGAATCAACATCAAAAAAGTACTAAATTTCCTAAATCATAACGAATCACTTGCACCAAGGTATAAGTAAGAAATTCCAAAAAAAAAAAAAAAAAGTTGGATACAGAAAATAGTGGTGACCCAGTGATATCAGCTGCTGTGGGTTCTGGTTGTCATACAGTAACACCAGGCTGCTGTTACTGACAACAACATGGCCACAACCATCTAAAAACACATAAAATGGTGGTACCGTGCTGGAAAACAGTGACCAAAATGGTGGTGTGATAATATTATAATAATGATAATTAAAACTTATAACATCCTGAAAAAGAAAATATGAGGGCAAAATATATGCAGACTTGTATTCTGCATGGTCATAAACCCCTACATCATAAAAACAACAACAGTTGTATTTTTTTTGTTGAAGTTCAGTTTTCTTGGCAGACAATAATGTGAGATGTAACTGTGTCCACATAAGCAGGTAAACCTGCAAAGAATTCTCCGAAAGCATCCCAGAGTGTTGAGTCCAAGACATACTGTAGTCTCTTCTTTTTTCATGGTCTCACTAGTCCAATTACGCATCATTTCATTTCTGTCTGTAAAAAGAAAAAAAAAAGCATGTCGTGGCATGGTCCATGTCACCCAGGGTGTCCATGGAAGAGTGTGGTAAGTATCTGGAATAGTATTAAAGCAGTGCTCCACAGCTTTTCCTCTCAAAAAGAACATCTCACAAAGTGCTTGTATTAGGGGAGTGCAGATGTGGAATGATTAAAGTCACCCAATATAAAAACTGTGGAGTTTCTGGGTATATATTCCCAGCATCTGAGGAAGAACATAAACTCCTTCAGCAAACGAATTTGTTTTAATGAATCATTAAAAATCCAAAATTAGGCAAGCACATTATTTACAACACTGTGACACTGATAGACCACAAACTGTCAATATAAAACACACTGCATCTCTTTACCTTAAATAAAAAATCTGCAACACTGCTCAGGTTAAGAAAAAAAAACTGTACCCAGGTTCACCTTTTTGGAGTGAGTCGACATGGGAAGGCTGGTTGAATTGTGGCCCTGCCTTTCTGGCCCTTTCAGCATGCCTCACACCCACTTTTGTTATGTGTGACTCCTAATAATAAAATGTAGAAATTAGTCAGTCCAAGAGCTTAAAGTAATTAAATCTCCTCAATTTTATTGCAAAGTTATAAAATGTTTGAAAGAAACACACCTGGTAGGAGGTGTGCAAAACAGAGAATAGTCCAAGCACTGTGACTACTCTTTCCTCCTTCTATGCTGGCAGCTCTCTGGCCATACAGTATCTCACTCCTGTTCCTATACCATTATGCTGTGAGACTCCAGTACGCACCACTAACCAAGTGTTATGCTATGGTGGAACCAGATTTGTGACAAAGAATTCCTTCAGTTAAGACAGGAAAAAAAAACAGAGAAACCCAATTTAGCACCATACATTGTATATTCAAAAGATTGCAGCTGGTATAATTATTTTATAAATTAAAAAATAAACAACATTTATAAACATTATTTACAAAAATATCAGAGACATCTTGACACCTTCTTTGGAGTACAACATTGGCCTTGGAACCATATTTCTTAATCAAGGGTAGTCTATGTGCTATTCTAGAGTTGCCCTGTAAAAGAGGCCCAGGGCTGGGATAGAGACCCTCACAACTTCTTGCTCAATCACTGTTGGATACTGACAATTTAGAGGGCCACATCAATACAACTACCAATTATAGGCAGAAAAAACTTAAACCTAAGTCCTTGCTGCTGTTGTCTCCAAATTCATGAATTATTCAGCATTTTTAATTTTTTAATAGATGTTGCACTCTGTTCTCGAACAGTCCTGCCTAGTGATTTTGTCATTCTAACAGAAAACCTCTGTGCTTTGGTGAGGAATGTCAGCTTAGTGATACTCTTAGTGATAAACAAAATCTACTGTGTGTTATGACTAGGATTACCAGAGCACACAAATCCCAAAAACACTTCCAAAAATGCCTGCTAAGGGGGTACACAGATCAAAATTCATATGTTTGGGACACTGCATCAGAAAGGACGGGATATAAAAGAAGGAAACTGCAGGAGACTGCCTCAGAAAAAGGGGTGATACAGAGATTCTTCATGTTGTTAATCTGCATCCTATCAGCATTTTGTGCAAAGACACAACAACGAGAGGTAAAAACTGAAAAGTTGATGTGGAAAATAGATCATTCAATAAATCCTGGACTCCTAAGTATTTTTCACTGAGGTTAGAGGTGAAACAATCTGTATGTTATGCAAAGAGCACATCACTGCATTTAAAGACTACAACTTAAGCCGTTACTTCGGGACCAAGAACACCAAAAAAATACAGAAATGTATCTGAAGAGGAGAAGGTGAAGACTGAGGAGGAATTGTTAGCTAAACTGCAAAAACAGCAGTCTTTTTACAAAGCTTCATACAGCAAAGGAAGGAACTGTAAAAACAGCTACATATTACTTTACAAAATTGCCAAAAGAAGCAAGCCATTTCCTGACAGAGAATTTGTTAAAAAGTGCTTATTGGAGTTGGTGGCAATCCTCTGCATAGAGAAGAAGGATGCATTTGAATATTTGTCCCTCTTATGGCAAATGGTTACAAGTAGGATTGAAGAAATTGTGGAGAATCTCATACTACAGCTGAAACACATGGTAGAAAATGTTGACTTCTTCTCCTTGCCTTGGATGAGAGCTGTGATGTTCGTGAAACAGCACAGCTGCTGATTTTTGTGAAAGGAATAACAAACGACTTTGAAATGATAGAGGAACTGCAGGCTTCTATGCAATTAGCGAAAGGGATAACAACTGGTAATGATATATTTACTGAAGTCAGTATGTACAATCAAAAGTTAAGACTGCAGTGGGAAATGTTAGATGGTGTGACAACTGATGGTTCTCCTAATTTGACAGGTAAAAATGTTGGACTTTTAAAAAGGATGCAGGAAAAAATGGCTGAGATTAACCCAACAAAAAACTTATATTTTTTCATTATATTATTCACCAAGTAGTGCTATATAAATCAGTGCTAAAAATTAATCATGTGATTGAAGTTGTAATAAATACTGTAAATTTCATCAGGGCTAGAACATTAAATCACAGTCAGTTTGTTACAATGTTGGAGGAACATGAGACTGATCACACTGATCTGAGCTATCATTCAGCTGTCAGGTAGCTAAGCTTGGGCAATGTGCTCAAACAGGTCTGGGATCTGAAATCAGTGATTCATGAGTTTTGTCAAATGAAAGGAAAACCCATCCCTAAACTAAGCAGCACTTGAGTGGCTATCAGATTTAGCATTTACTGTTGATGTGCCTGCTCTTATGAATGAACTGAATATAAAATTACAAGGCAAAGGTCTTTTTGCACATTATATGCATAACCTAGTCAAGGCCTTCATGTCAGTGCCACTATTAACATTCTATAATTCTCTCAAAAGGAGAATTTCCCACACTTGAGAAGACTAGCTCAGAGAATGCTTGTCCTCTTTGGATCAACATACATATGTAAGCAGACGTTTTCAGAAATGAAATTCAACAAATTCAGGTACAGATCTTCTCTCAGTGATGACCATCTGTCTGTGTGCTGTACTGCGAATAACAACATTACTTTTTTTGTTTTACACAATCAGGAATTGTAGATTGTGCTAGAAAGCATGCTTTATTGTGCGTATGTTCCATGGTTCAATTTATCAAACAAAATCTGTGAATGTGTGGTCTACAGTATATTAATTTAATTATGGTGATAAAAGAAATATAATATGTTTACTGTAATATAACAGTTGACAGAATGTGTACAGCCCTGCTCAACAAGCTGGTTTTCTTATGTGGCCCCCCCCATAAAAAATAGTTGCCCACCCCAGTGTAGAGTGTAGTTATCAACGATGCCACCAGGTATTGCCTGCAGTCTTGCTGATCAGTTCCACAAGTGGCATTCTGCTGAGATGATCAAGATGCATGTTTCTGACATTTATTCTACAGTTATGTGTGTGACTTTGGTGATTTTTTTTTTCATCAAGTCGAAAAAAGCATGTTAGCTCATATCAAGCATCAGGACAAGGATTATCATGTTTTTCACAGACTTGTTAATAAAGAGTTTCTCTATGAACAGACTGTTAATCAGCAAAATTACACTAAACTGCTGAGGCATCTGTGGTTAATCATCAGATGAAAACCATCTGGAGCAAGGGTACTGTATTTTGCACCATTGCATGCCTTACTCTTATTTTGAAGTGTGTGTGTAAATTCATTAAGCATTTATTCAAGTCTTAATTTTCCTGACTTTATTACAGCGCACTTGCATATACCGCTGCAACATGACAGCATGCTTACCGCTTTGTTCAAAGTTTTTGACCAAAAAAAGTGGTTGTTTCTTCATACCTTCTGTATTTGCCAAATCCTGCTTCCTTTAATTTTTTTTTGTTCCCAAAACTAAAATTGAGACTGAGAGGGTGGACAATTTGCTACATTGTTAGAAATAGAAGAAGTGTTAACTGGATGAATGAATTGCATCTCAAGGGCAGTATTTTGACGGTGACAAAAAGGGGATTGGTGTATAATAAATGTCTTTTTTTTAGAATTCTGAGAATTTTTGGCTTCCTCTCGTAGATATTTGGATTTGTGTTTTGGTTAGTTAGGAAAGTTACAGGCTTCTTTAGGATTTGTCAGAATCAAAAATAGACACAGCTATTTCCTATATAAAATAACTATTTGATATTTTACATGTTGTATTTTACAAATACCCCAAATGCCACAATGCTCTTCATCAAAACAGTCTTAATAGTGGTACTCTAACTTATGCTTGTCCAGTGGAGGACCTCTATAATAGCTGGAGCATACCCTTTTTCCCCTTTTGAAAATGGTCTGCTGGTCTTAAGGCACTGTATACACAGCACAACACAAAAATGTGTTAACCAAAATACCCTCATAATACACTTAGTGATTTCAACAATTCCCATCAGATCCCAACTGCTCCCTGTGAATTAGCTTTCTTATTAAAGCAGCAACCTCAATCATAGAAACATATCCAACCCCATCCCGTACCTGTGTCACTGCCTTCCAGAAGGAGGGTGCATCCATTAGGTTTAGGAGTTCCTCAAAACACTCACTCCACCTCTAGATGATATGCCCTGTTGAGTTGTTGAGAGGTTTGCTAGACCCTCTTTTAGGAAAGCCCGCTCCATCACAGGGTAAACCCTGGACACAAAGGAAACTGCTGTGGAAAAGAGGATGATGGGAAAATTGGATACCATCATGAAAAATCCCCTCCATCCTGTCCAGGAGGCACTTTTCTGGAGCACTTTTAGCCACAGGCTCATTCCATCATGGTGTGCTAAGAGTCACCTCTGAGTGTCCTTTCTATTCACTGCTGTCAGGCAAATCAATGCTTCCACCTGATGTACTTGGTAAGTTTAATTTGATTGATTGATTGGCTGTATAATCTGTCCTGTAAGTCTGTACTCTTTGTTGTTATGTTTCTGCTACTGTATGCATTTGAATTACCCCAGAGTATTAATACAGTTTAAAATCTGAAAGCATTTGAACATTTTGTTTGTTATTCACGATCAATGACTATCATAGAAATCCAATAACAATTCACTGCTCAGCTTCAGATCAGGTAGGCCTTTCTTCTAATTCATGTCTTTAAATATATTTTGACATTCAACACCAAAGCACTGAATTTTCCAGTGGGAGGACAAAATTACTAGGTGGTACTGTTCGAGAACTGAATCGATTGACATCTATTTAAAAGCTATAAATATAGAATAGTTCATAAGAGCTGCAAGGATCTAGGTTTAAGCCCTTCTATGTACAAATGGCCTTCTTTGAGCTGCATTATTTGTATGAAAATGTGCTATATAAATAAATGTTGTTGTTGTTGTTCTAAGCTGTCAGTATTCATTATGCTCAAGCAAGGAGCTGTGAGGGTCCCTATCCCTGACTAAGGCCTCTCTTATGGAACAACTGCAGCATAATACAGAGACTCCCCTTGATCAAGAAGTATGCTTTCGGAGCTGATCCTGTGTCCCAAATGAAGTGAAATGTCCCTAATAGTTGTGTCAGTAATGTTTGTAAATGTTGATCATTTTTGACTTACAGATATAATTATACCGCAGCTGCAATGTTTTGAAAATACAATGCATGATGCTGATCAGATTTTCTCTGTTTTTTCTCTCTTCACTGAATGAATTCTTTCTCACAAATCTGGTGACATCACAGCAGAATAAACACCTGGTCATTTATGTACAACGGAGTCTCACTGTAAAACAGTAGGGATGCACAAGCAGGAAGAGGAGTGAGATAAGGCCAAAGAACTGCCAGCATGGAAGGAGGAGTGAGAGTTCTCAGAGCTCAACGTTTTTTTCCATTTCACACACCTTTACCTACTAGGTATGCTTCCTTTCAAACATTTGAAGGCTTGCCCTGATTATGCCTTGCCTTACTCTGCTTATTTTGAAGTGTGTGTGTAAATTCATAAAGCATTTATTCAAGTCTTAATTTTCCTGACTTTATTTTTCATTATTTCTAGTCTTTGTTTTATATGCAGATTTATTTTTAGTTGTTTTTGTGTATGAAAGTTCCATACTTATGGAAAAGCTAACTTTTGAATTTTAAATATCTACAGATATCTACAGAAAAGGGTTTATTTTGACTTTGGAAATGTATTGTTGTAGCACAAAAGTTCATATTAAAATACTGAATGGATACATATGTGTACAAATCTTTTATCATACAGAAAATTACGATGACTTTCATGAAGATTGAATGCATTTGCACGCCACTGTACAGCCTTATTTTTATTGTTCATTATTGCAACTGACAATATTAGACGTGACATTAAATCAATACAAACTAAATTTTAAATGGAAACCAAAAAATATTCAATGCATTGTAGTGAACACTTGGATGGAAAAACTGAGGCACTCACTGAATGACGAATTAGCTTAACAACGTGAACAATAATAAAAAGCAACACCACACACCTAAATGCCAACTAGTCTTACGTCACTATCTCGTTGTTACGGGACACGAGAAACGCCTCACAAAACAACAAACATCAGCTGGTGACATGATACGTTCAGTCTCGTGATATTCCTCAGCAAAGTGAACAATCGCCCTGTCTGTCTCTACTTTCCGTTAAGCTCCTTAGTTAGTTGGACAAATCCCAAGCAAATACGTCAACTCCGACGTAGAATGTCAATTATTCTTTTTTCTCTGTAAGTTTTCGTCCTCTTTTAGGAATCATCTCAAGGCTATGCAAATAAAACTCTCCCCATCTCTGCCTTCTGCCAGGCGCATCGCCGATGCTCCTCAAACATCAGCCTCTCCCAGCCAGAAGAGCTCACTAACAGATGACTCCCTGCTTTACCTGTGAAGAACCGTGCCGGCTGCTACAGCATGTTTTTATTTTCTGTGCTATCATTTTAGGGTTTTCGCTCCATTTACATTTTCCTGCTTGCAGACACGGAGCTGGTTAAGATGTTGTATATGTAGTCTAACTAAACCGGATTAATTGATCTTCTACAGATTTGACAAGAAGCCGATTTGCATTGGATTCACAGTCAATCAAAGGTATCCAATCATAATCTGTTGCTGCGCAGATAGACGCAGTATATGCTTTTGCAATGTACGGAAATACGGAACTGCGTGGGCGGTACTACAACTTATCGTTCCAGAGCGTAACACTTACGACAAATCAATTCAGAATTACGCTCTCGTTAGCTCGATTTTTAACCGAATGTCACGCGCGCTTAATAAGCTTTAGTTATTAGTATGCTATACTTTTGATATGACTGTAATATTTACTTACACACACACGCGCGCACAAAGCATCCCCCCACAGCTGTCTAAAATGGTGTATTCCGCGTAGCCGCACTCTTGGCAGATCGAAGACGGAGACCGGGAAGAACCACGCTGAGCTGCGAAGCATGGACAGGAGCGCTGTGGTAAAGGTTGGGGCCGCGGCCAGCGCTGGTGTGTTCGCCTTGTTTGGTGGCGTGGTGCTGGCGCAGTACATTTTCACTAGAAAGAAAAAAGCCGGTCGCAAAACCAAGATCATCGAAATGGTGAGTGAATAGCTATGACTTTGAGAGCGGAGGCTAGAGGGTACGGAGCACCGTTGCCGGAAGGAGGGGATTTGACAGATAAGATCCGCCCCCGGGGTCCATGCGTGAGCCAGGGACTGGTCACGTGACCGAGGACACTTTGCTGCTGTCCTTAGTATGGGTTGGAAGGTCAGCTCCAAGACTTTGGAGCTAGCTGGTGGTGAGCTTGCATTATGTGCTTGGCAGGACACCAGTAGTCGTTCCTGGCCTTGCTGTCCAGCTCACTCCTGACGTTTCCAAAATGTGCAAACCCTGTCCAGCGAAAGACGGCTTTTAAAGACCCCCTTTGCCACCGTTAAGACTGAAGATGCGATGAGTGACCAGACTTTCCTGTTTTGGACCGAGTATTGTACTTTTCTGCAAATTGGAGAGCGCCTCAGTTTTTAATCCAAAAATATGTAAGAGGCAGCTCCTCATACTGTATATATATGAGAGTCAAGTCCAAATGGCAATGATCCCGAGCTACAAAGTGAATGTGTTGTAAGATGTAGTCTGCTGTATAATATTTACTAGTGGTGTGATGTATGAAATATTTATATGAACTGAAGTATCATAGCTCTAAACTCTGTGTCATCAGAGTTCTACATTTTATTACGTCTTTAGAGTTGCTATATATACAATGAATGTATGTTACCATAAAATTAACAAAACAAAGTAAACTGTTTTATTGTAGCCTTTCAATCAGATATTTAGACCTGACATGATTCACAGATATTTTTAATATTAGGTAAAAGACTGGAGAAAAGTATTGTCATTACTGTCAGTTGTTTGCAGCCTTTCTCTCTTTTTAGTTTTTAAAACTGTAATACAGAAAATCCTAACTCACACAGATAAGATTTTATAAAAATTGTAGTAGAATTACTATAGTTTTTTCTCAATATGAGGACATTCGTTCTTCATTTCTATCCATAATTTCTCAAAAAGTACTTCTTTTTGTTTAAATTTCATGCTGTCATCATTATGTACTTCAAGTAATTTCTATTGCTCTGTGAGCCGAAGCTTAGAATAGCTTGATACTAATGGTTTCTGCAACTTATATTTTTATATTCATATTCTTTGGTATGCAAGTTTGGAAGATGAAAAAAATATTTCTATGTACCTAAAGATGCCCAGAAATCAATGGCATGTTCTCTTTATTCTCTGTTGCCACACCATGTTGTAACATTTACTCATTGAGAACATGAGGAACCACAAGCCAAACTTATCTCTCAACGCTTTTATTTTATCAGTGGAATACAAGATATTTTCAGTATTTCATTGCATGTTGGAGATACTCATGTTTAAATGTTCAAAGATATCAACTAAGTATGGTAATTTTGCAATCCATTTATCGTTTGTAAGTGACATGCAGAATTTCGCTTCCGCTTCGTTAAAAACCCTTCACTCTTCAGTTCAAGGAAAAATTTGTCTTTTTTAAATAGTCATCTTATTTCCTAGTGAAGAAGATTAACATGCTGTAACTTCTTGGCAAAGAGATGTGATTTAAAAGGACTATTTTTTATATACAGTGCCCTCCATTATGTTTGGAACAAAGACACATTTTTGCTTGATTTAACCCTCAGTGCCACAGTTTAAAATTACAAATCAAACAATTCACATTGCAGACTTTCATTTAAGGGTATTTGCATGCATTTTGATCACACCACACAAAAATGACAACACATTTTATATATGGCGCCCCATTTCAGCGCACCACAATTTTTGCGACACAGCAAAAGTAGGTATATTGCTGCCATATTTAGGACTTTGTCGCATATCCCATGCATACCATGACTGCTTGATGTCTGCGATTCATAGACATCACCAGGTGGTGAGTATCTTCTCTGGTGATGCTCTGCCAAACCTCTAATGCAGCCATCTCCAGTTACTGCTTGTTTCAGGAAGTTTGTCTCCATAATGTTTCTCTTCAGCATATGGAAGGCATGCTTATTTGGATATAAATCAGGTGACTGGCCTGGTCATTCAAGAATTTTTCCATTTTTTAGCAATGAAAAACTCCTGTGTTGATCATTATTATGTTTGGGATCATTATTTTGTTATAGTATGAAGCACTGGCCAATGAAGTTGGAGGAATTTATTGGACATTGAGCAGATAAGATGTTTCTATACACCTCAGAATTAATTTTGCCACTGCCTTCAGCAGTTCATCATCAATAAAGAGAAGTGTGCCAGATCTGTGCAGACATATATTCCCAAGCCATAACACCCTCACCACCATGAGGTAACCTGCATTGGATCTTGGGCAGTTCCTTTTCTGTCTCCACACTTGGCTCTTGCCATCACTCTGATACAGGTTCATTTTTGTCTTGTCTGTCCACAAGATCTTTTTCCAGAATTCTGTAGGCTCTTTTAAGTACTTTTTCTCAAGCTGTAATCTGGCCATCCTGCTTTTGTGGCTAACTAGTGGTTTGCATCTTGCAGTGTGGCCTCTGCATTTCTGTTCATGAATTCTTCTGCATATAGTTGTCTCTGACACATCCACATCAGCCCTCTGTATTTCTGTTCATGAATTCATCTGCAGGTAATCGTCTCTGACACATCCACATCTGCCCTCTGGAGACTGTTTCTGATTTGTTGGATGTGCATTTGTGACTTTGTCTTTACCTTAGTGAGGATTCTTCTGTCAGCAGCAGTGGAGGTCTTCCTTGGCCTAGCAGTCCCTTTGCAATTACTGAGCTCGCCAGTGCACTCTTTATTCTTAATGATATTCCAGACAATTGATTTAGGTCAATCCAAGGTTTTAATGATGTTGCTAATGATTTTATTTTTGTTTGTCAGCCTCATAATGGCATCTTTGACTTTCATTGACACAGCCTTTGCCCTTATCCTCATGTTGAACAATAGCAACTACTTTCTCCAAAGGGTAGAAGCAAGCCCAAGTATCTTATGAAGTAATGAAACACCGCTGAGTAATCACAAACACCTGTGATGCCAATTATCCTAAACATTATGGTGCCATGAAACGGGGGGACCATGTATAAGAAGTGTTGTAATTTCTACATGGTGTGACAGAAATGTATGCAAAATACCCTTCGATGAAAGTCTTTGCCCCAAGCATTATGGAGGGCACTGTACTTAATGATTTTTTTAAACTGTGTCTAGTGCTTTTTAGAAGTGTTTTCCCAACCAGTTCTTCATGGTGAAGAAAGCAGTATGTTATTATGATGTCATTGTTTTATTTATTCACCAAAGACATAAATCCTTTCACTCAACCAATCATTGATGGAACCCCATCTTCATAAATTCCCAAACACAGAGGGAGAGCTGTGTGTCAACACTGACACATACAGATGTGGGGCAGCAGCAGAACCCTTGACATGACTGGTTACTGGGAGTGACTTTTTTGTCCAACCTGCTTGCAAGCCTGGATTTCAAACAGGAACTAAACAACCTTTAAGGGTAAATTTCATACAAACGTTAACGTAAAGTTTTTCTTTACACAGAGAACTATAGACACTTGGAATAAGCTACCAAGTAGTGTGGTAGACAGTAAGACTTTAGGGACACTTTCAAAACTCGACTTGATGTTTTTTGGAAGAAATAAGTAGATAGGGCTGGCAAGGTTTTTTTGGGCTGAATTGCCTGTTCTCCTCTAGATTGTCCTAATGATTAATATAATAATAATAATAATAATAATTCATTACATTTATATAGTGCTTTTCTCAGTACTCAAAGCGCTATATATTTATAATTCTAATGATTAACCTTTATTCCTGAGTTAATAGATTGAAATTTGCTGAGGTCTGATTAAGTGAAATGGAATGTTTTCCAAAGTAAAGCCCAAGCTGATACCCCAGTGGCCAACATGCTGTAATAACATACATATTATCTGTTTACTCTTGACTAAAATTGTTTTTGCTTTGCCTTCTTGGAGTATGCTCCTAAACAGAGTCATGAGTACCAGTGGAATTCATATCAAAAACACAGTGGCTTAACTAATTCACAAGTGCTTTTATGGCACCCGTGGACTGAAGTGCTACAAGCCACTGGTCTAGTATGTAAAGTTCAGTGATAGTTTACCCCCAACAGTCCTCTAGTTTCTACAGAGCTCACTTCAAGACTCTAAATGATTGAACAGTTTTGTGAATGTTATATGTTATGCTGGTGTTATCCCTTATCATCATACTGACTCCTGGTTTGCCATTTTAAAAATCTGATCACTCCATCTTAAATGAGCTAATGCTACTCTCTAACTGCTGTAGAATGTCTGTGCTGAGGTGAGCTATATGAAAAATTTCAAGTGGGAAAAGTGCCTTAAGAGGCCACAGTTCATAGTAGTAAAAATTTATTTGCAGTGCCCCAATCAAATATTCCAGTGAATAACTTGAACTAGATCAGTGCCTGTTTAAAGACGAGCTTCCAGAACATCCTTGAATGAGTCAGTTGAAGGGGCTTTACAGGCAGACACGCCTATATGGTACTTTGACCTAATGTGTGCATGGATTTGGTAAAATACTAAATTTATTTTGATGCGTGGTTCAGACATTTATTTGCCACTATACCATCTTAGGGAGGAACTGGTTGCAAGGTAGACAGGCACTGTTTGGTCAGAAGAATCACTCAGGGAAGGGTGATTTGATCCAAAACTTGGGTGGGTAATATAGATAAAAAACTTAAAATGAGAAAAAAGACGATTTTGGATGATTGTGATAATCATTGTAATAAAGAATAAATAGTGGCTTATATGCTGTACAATAGAAAGATAACTTTTGAATTAAAGTACAATCAAAGCGAATTCACAGGGTGTCAGAAGGATTCCCCAAGGCTTGTATTTTATTATAAGCAAATAGATGAAAATCAGTGCACACATGAGCAAAACAAATGAAATACAGAAGTGATGTGATATATTTATATGTTTGCATATTTATATGGCACATTATTTAACCTAAAATTCCCTTTGAAACATTTCTATAATGCACCATTGTCAAAATCTTAACTTGATGTTTTTTTTTTTTTTTTTAATGCTGTACTGCTTTTTCACTATTCTCATTTTCTAGCTTGCTCATTGTGCCAAAATGCCAGAAAGTAAATTATCTTGCTTGCTAATTACCCATTATGCCATCATGCTTAATCTTCTGTTCTGCTATGTTCCTAGTTACCCAGCATGATTACTTACAGTATATTAGTATTTCAGTTATTTGGTTATTTTTATGTTTTTGCACAATAATAATTCTTAATAATAATTCTTTGCATTTATATAGCGCTTTTCTCACTACTCAAAGCACTCAGCAATTGCAGGTTAAGGGCCTTGCTCAAGGGCCCAACAGAGCAGAGTCCCTTTTGGCATTTACGGGATTCGAACCAGCAACCTTCCGATTGCCAGTGCAGATCCCTAGTCTCAGAGCCACCACTCTGCCTGGGATGAAATGACTAAAATGCACATACAGCCAGCACTGGCAGACAGAAATGTAAACTATAGAAATTGCCTTTGTCCTGAACCCAATTGCATGGCAAAGGGGCGTTAGTAATAAAATATGGGATTAAAATAATTCAGTTCAATAACTCTTCCAATTTTTAAGCCAAGAAGAATGAAAATGACAGGAAATGCTGGAAACTGTAAAGTACCTAGTGTAGTAAGAAATTTTTGATGCCAATAAGGCAGGTAAAAAGGTGCCTCTAATGTTATAAAAACTCTTAAAACTATTTAAATTCCTTTAAAATGAAAAATTAAAATCAGTCTTGTGGTAGTAATTTTCAGTGGTCTCTGATATGAGAAACCAGCTGGCGTTTAGTTGCTGTGATGTATGTTTTAAGTTTCAGCATAAAATAACCTACAAGTAAGCATCCTTGCTCGGTAACTGACATAAAAGAACAAAGAAGAAATAGATGTGTTTTTGCCCTATCTTTTGATAGTTAACTCTGTCATTTTCTTTTTAATTCACTTTTTCTGTGGAGTTTGCTCTCTGTTTACTGACAATTATTGACAAGCACAGCAGAGACTAGGCCAAGCTACACGACAGCTATTTTAGTGTTACCCACTTGTGTGTTTATTAGTAAATAATAACATAATCAGAAATTTAAAAAGAATAATATAGTAAACAAAAAATATTCCTTTACACCCAAGTTCCTACTTTATTCAGTAAAAAAAATCCTTAAACCAGTTTTCATTCCTGGATTGATACAAATAAAATACAAATTGGAAAATAACAGTTTATTTAATTAATGTGGGAGACCAATTAAAAGAAGAAGTTGGTTGGGATGAAAATTTGCAGTCCCAGGGTCATCCAGGTCTGTACTTGAAAACCACTGATTTAAACATATTAACAAAAACATATGCAGGAATTTTCTTTGTCAAGATATTTGACAATGTGGCAATTGTTTCTGACAAAGCATTTAACCGACTTTGCAAGAGTGCTTGATTGACGTTTACAGGTACATATTTTGGCTGATATCCTGCAGGTCTTGGACAACCATATTAATACTTCATGGAGCATGATATAGTTTTGATAGGACTGAATTGTTTAAGGCAAAATAAAACCTTTGCAAATCATGAAGAACTAAGTTAGAAAAATCAGTCCCACGCAGTCCTACCTAGGCTTTATAAAAAAACCCTGCACATGATTAGCATTATTGAGGAGTTTAAAATATTCTATAAATATTACTATTGTACTATTCCCCAGTCCTACTTGTATTGTTGGTGCCATTCTTTGTGACCACTTGTGTCCTAATGTGCCATTCTGGATTTACCAAGAATGTATGCATCCCAAATTTCTGCATAGAGTGACTCACTACATCACTGGGTGATCCCAAAGACTTTGTGTGTTGTACGTTATCTCCATGCATGCATATATCACAGGGGACTGTGAGATAATGGCATGGAGTATATGGTACTATACCACAAATCTGTCTCAGACACGGTATCTCTTCTGTCACTTTACTTCACTGTTCACATGCATCTGTAATAAAAAAAACATTCAACAGGCAGGCATATAATAAGTGTGTGCACTCAAATGCTATCCCAGACTGCATAGCACCATTTTTTGTCATACTGTGCTCTGGAAAGGAAAACAATTAATGCGGGACAATGGTCTTATAGATATCTTATAGATGGCCTTGCTGTCTAATCACTTCAGAACCTGGCTTCAGTTCCTAGCATTATTGCTGCTTATGGACTTTGGCCATATGTCGCTGAATGTGGTTGTGTGTATGGTCTTTTCCAAAGGTGGTTCATCCATTTTACTTGATACTGTACAGATAGGCTGTGGCTCTTGCCAACCTGTAAAGGAAAATGCACATTCAGAAAGTAGATGGATGGATGGCTGGTAAAGGTTATTTATTTGTATTTACTTCAGACACTCCATAAAAATAATTTGATTGTGTTATCAGTGCGTGTGAACAACATAGCAGACTAGGATAGATTTACCAAAGTCACTGGGGTTAAATGACTAACTAGGAGTTCTTCCTGATCTATTAGCAGTAGTCTGTTCTCCATTAAGCCTCATAGCATTGCTTACAAAAGTTTTGGAAAAGTGCCCAAACTGCTGTAATTTTGTGCTAATCTCACAAATTGTGTCATCTGAGGTCAGTAAGTGCTCTGTCATGGTGTCAAGAAGTAGAGGAGATAGGCTAGCAGGCATTAACAAAGTATTATCAGTGGGCACCCTGTCTGTGTTAAGCATTACGTGAAGATATGCCGTAATGTTTAGAACATCTCCGGGCAGCTAGAGTTAACTTTAATTCCAACACAGACTTTTGTGCTTTTCTGTGTTCCTGTAGTCGTTATTCCTACCTGGATGATTCAATGTGAAGTAGACAATTTATGCAAAGAACAGGACAGAGACCTGCTGTAGTTTCTAGCCAACTGTATTTCTGATATTTCTTCTCCTGCCATGGATATTTGGCACACAGCTTAGGCCTCAGCTCTAACAGCCACACAATCATTACATTCCTGCTTCTAGATGTGTCCACCTCTATGTGTATTGAAACTGTGCCAGCTCAGCAGTGGGGCTTGACTTACCACAACTACTATTCAAAGGTCAAGGGACGCAGGTTGTGCAAGCCTTGCACTGCTATCACAAACTAGTAATCCTGAACACTTTGCTGAGCTTTGTTTCTGCTGACAGAAGAAGTAGTGTGCAACCACAAATGAGGGGCATGCATGCACTGCACCCTGAGCATAGGAAAAATAAAAATTACTCAATGTTCAATACTAGGAGTCAGTGACTGGTTTGACAATTGCAATGAGAACTATGGGTAGTATTGTGAATTTGGTCTGGCTTGGTATCCTTCCTTAGTGGCCCCTGGACAGTATTAGATGGCAGGCTCTCCAGTGGCAGGGGCAGCAGTTCTTAGTGACTACAAGGAAGAGACATTGACAATTCTTCACATTGCACCATAGCAGGCTTGTTGAAGAAGCTGGTTGTTCTTCTGCTTTGGGAGGGCTCACTCAGACTGCTGTTTATTGGTTTCTACCACAAGGATGAACCATGCTGGAAGCCTAATCTGTCAAGCTACACAGAGTTGACTGCTTTCTGTGGAATGATACTCCCAGCCACGGTTTTCTTCATTAAGTATTTGTATTTTGGAACATGACAGTTTGAAAGACCCTAAGAGTGCTTGCTGACAAACAGAATGACTTTCTCTATATGGGAGCGCCACGGAGCCCTGAAGCTGGCAATCCATCCCTATATTGTCACCCTGAACAGCCTTGTGAAACACACTGAGATGCTGGACCCACTACTGTGGCTGTCATTGACTTTTTTATCTTTGCAAACAGATTAAGAAAAGGAAGTAAATAATGGGGTTGTAAGGCTGGTAGGGACACTCTGTCATTCTTTCTGTCTGTCAAGAACTCTAGGCATTCTGGTTCCTCCCCCAGCTTACTGTCTCTCAGACCGTACATCAACTGTGTAGGCTCAGATAAGCAGTGCTATTTTTGGAGATGCCCACCCCCCACCACCACTCTGTTATATAAACCCTGTGCAGTCATACAATTTCTCCCTGCCTGTTGCTGATCAGCTGTTTGAGGTAAACTTCTGTGGAACTAAGCGTAAGTGTGCACATATGAGAGGTTAACTGTGTTTGCGGGTACCTGTTTGTCTATAAGTGTGTACATCTGTGTGTTTGTATAATGTGGCACAGATATGCAAGTCTGTAGGAGTCATTGTGTGTGTGCTGATCAGTGTATTTGTGATTAAGCTGGTAACAACACTGGTATACTGGTAACATTGTAGAAAGAGCTACAAGATTTGATTTGCATGGAGTTTTGTGTCTAGAATCAAACTGTGAGTTTATGCAAGCAACTTCATTTACTGCACTACTTTAGGTGATGTATACATCTGCTTTTGTTCTGCATAATTTATTGGCAAGCTTTGAGGGTTAATACCATGTAAAGTTGTCATTTTCCTAATATTATGAGAGCAAAATTTCAAAGAAAAAGTATAAGAAGCTGTCAGTAGGTGGTACAATGTGATGGCGGGTGTAGCTGTGTTTACCTTGTTTTATACCAGAGTAGATTTAAAATGGCAGATTGTGTAGTGTGCAGCTGTGATCTCAGATAGCAGATGAAAGTTTAATCACTTTTAAGCTGTTGGTATGTACACTCAGAGCAGCACCACATCACCACCATTACAGGTTCCTGAAAGGTGCTGAGTGAGTATACAAAGACATTCAACAAAAGCACATCTTTGAAAACACACATAACGCTGATGTGGTAACTAAAAGTACAGTTAAACCTTTTCTGTAAGAGTGGTTACACAGAGGTGAGAAGTCCCTATGACTCACATAGCCTCACTGCAAGCCAGAAGCTTTTCTTCTGTTTTCTGTGGAGTCATGATTATTGCTGAATGTTTGAGAGCCATTCTCACAACATTTACATTCACAGACTCCTTGATTTATGCTTGGAAGTTGTCCTGGATCAACATCCAAGGGCTGGTCAATACTTGTTTTCTTGATTTATTTGTTTACATTCAGTTCAAACTGTCTGGCATCTGCAGCAGCTGCTGACTCAGAGGACGAAGGTATTTGTTTACAGTCTGGTTATAGCATCAAATTTCCCTGCTATATGCAGTGCAGCTAACAATAAAGGTGACCTGATGGGTCTTAAGTCTGACAGTGGAAAACCAGTGCACTATGCAGAAAGAGATATAGCCATTGATGAATCTGACAGCATTTTGTCTCTTTTCCCTAGACAGCCAATATTGTATATGGAAGGTAATGAGTGAAATGTCAGGTTGACTCTCACTTCAACAACCAGGCTGCCACCTAGTCTTATACCAATGCAACTCTCAGAGGAGATTCATAATTCTTTGTATATGCTTTATTCATTATGTTTCCTCCTTCAATAATGTGTAATTGCATCCATAATTTAAGTGCCTGAAAGATGGCACCATTGTTCCAACAGAGGGCACTGTGGAGGCATTAATTTAGGCTATGTTTACAGTTCTGGTCTGAAAATAGTTTTCCAGTTTTACTTTTGCCTGACTGTGCATGCTTCTGTTAACATAAGATATATATCTGATTTACATGTTTGCACAGGTAGAGTCCCCAAATAACTGCCATACAAAAATGAATGAGTGCCAAGGCACATGCAGTTGTGTTTAAATGGGGCAATGCAAATAAAAATCCAAATATTTTCATGTAATGTGTTGATACCTAATGTACAGTATGTGCTGTTGGTTTAAGTGCTGTTAATAATGGTTGGAATGCATACAGCTTTGGTTTCCTTTTTTCACAGCCAGTAAGGAGGAGTAGTTGAATGAAGCATTATTGCCATGCAGCTTATTTGCTGTTTTTTTGTTGTTGTTTTACAACCTAAATACATCAATTGTAATATGAGGTAGGTAGCACAATATGCTGTATATGACATCACCTCACCCCATTTACATGCATTACATGTACAGCAGTAAATGAAAATAAATTCACATTTATTTAGTTAATACATACTGTATGAACCAATGCCACACTTTATTGAAAACCACTTATACTCCATACTGTATCCATCCTTATTTAAGGCTTATTGAAGGCTGTATATGACATCACCTCACACCATTTACATGCATTACAGCAGTAAATGAAAATAAATTCACATTTATTTAGTTAGTACATACTGTATGAACCAATGCCACAATTTATTGAAAACCACTTATACTCCATACTGTATCCATCCTTATTTAAGGCTGAAGTCGGTGGGTTATTACTTGTGGGAAAGTGTTGAGTTAAACCTAATGACTAGTACAGGAAATAATGGTGAGTGGTGCTTGTTTTGAGTAGCCTTTTGCATTTTCCTTACCATAAAGAGCGAAAGAAATGATTACATGAAAAAGTGTGCATTTTGATTATATGACCTTATCAGTTTGTTAGGTGTATATATCCATTGTCCAAACCCACTTATCCAAAGCAGAGTTGCAGAGCCTATTCCAGGAAGTAGCAGGCAAAGGGGATGAACAGACCCTGGAAAGGGTGCTAGCTCATCACATAGTGAACACATACACACACTAAGGCCAACGTAAGCATTGCTAGTTCACTTATCCTATTGCACATGTCTCTGAGAAGAAACCCAAGCACTTACAGGAAACCCATGGAGCATCCAGGATGTGAACACTGTTCTCCTTTCTGTGAGGCAGCAGCATTATTATTGTACCACCATGTGTATACATTTGATATTATATAGAGTGCAGATACAGAACTAACACAGATACAGTTGCTCCACAGAGCAACTCACTGTAGTTTATGTTTGAAATGATCAGATGTACTTACAAACCAAGTTCTAATAGAGCAGTTAGGCTTTTAATGACTATCATATAAAACAGTACCTGCACCAGTACGACTTTTTGCTATTTATACATATAGGTATGCAGTAGTTTGTGTTGCTGCTTCACAGCTCCAGAATCCCAAGTTCTTATCTCACCCTGGACACTGTCTGCGCGTAGTTCACATTTTCTTCTTGTCAGTCCTATCCACTTAATTCTTCTGAAAAAACACCAAGTCTAGTTTTGAAAGTCCCTAAAGTGTTACTGTCTACCATGCTACTTGGTAGCTTATTCCAAGTGTCTATGATTCTCTGTGTAAAGAGAAACTTCCTAATGTTTGTGTGAAATTTACTCTTATCAAGTTTTCAACTTTTTCCCCATGTTCTTGATGAACTCATTTTAAAATAACAATCTTGATCCACTATACTAATTAATTTCATAATTTTAAACACTTTAATCATGCCACCTCTTAATCTTCTTTTGCTTAAACTGAAAAGGCTCAGCTCTTTTAATTTTTCCTCATAATTCATCCCCTTTAGCCCTGGACCTTTTTCTAGTGCTGCTATGTCCTTTTTGTAGCCTGGAGACCAAAATTGCACACAGTACTCTAGATGAGGCCTCACCAGTGCATTATAAACTTTGAGCATATCCTCCTTGGACTTGCTATATAACCTAACATTCTGTTTGCCTTCTTAATGGCTTCTGAACACTGTCGGGAAGTTGATAGTGTAGAGTCTACTACTACTCCTAAATCCTTCTCATAAAGTGTACTCTCCCATTGTGTATTCAAATCTAACATTTTACTCCCTATGAGTAATACATTACTTTTAATTACATTAAATTTCGTCTGCCACAAATCTGCTCAAGCGTGAATGCTGTCTAAGTCCTTCTTTAATGATTTAACCAATCCACCTATCTTGGTATCATCTGCAAACTTAACCAGCTTGTTACTTATATACCTATCTAAATCATTTATATATAAAAAATAGCAGCGGCCCTAGCACTGACCCCTGTGGAACACCACTCTTAACATCGGCCAGTTCTGATGAGGTTCCTCGCACCATCACCCTCTGCTTCCTGTGTTTGAGCCAATTCTGCACCCATCTAAAAACACCTTGAACTCCCACTTCTTTTAGTTTGATGCCCAACCTCTCATGTGGCACCTTATCAAATACTTTCTGAAAGTCCAGATAAATAATATCATCCACTTTAATCATATCCTTTTGTTGCTTCCTCACAGAATTCTAGCATCTTAATAAAACACGACATCCCTCTTCAGAACCTATGCTGACAGTTCAGAAAAATTCCTGTACTTGCCATATGCTGCTCAATCTTATCCTTAATAATTTCTTCCATTAATTTTCCTTTGATGCATGTTAAGCTTACTGACCTATACTTGTTTGGATCTGCCAGGTCACCCTTTTTGTATAGCGGGATAATATTTACCATTTACTGGCCCTCGAAATCTCTCCAGTGTGCAGTGACTTCCTAAAAATATGTGTCAAGGGATTACATATGTACTCACTGGCCTCCTTAAGAACTCGAGGGTGATTTGTCCTGGTCCTGGTGATTTGTTTGATTTCAGCCTATTTAATCTGAGCAGTACTTCTCCCTTTACAATTTACAGAAAATCTAAAAATTTACAAAGATGTATGGGTTAGGTTAACTGGCAACTTTAAACCGGCCTGGTATGTGATGGACTGGTTTTTTTATAGAGTGCTGTTTTTTTGTCTTGCACCCAATGATGCCAGCTCCCCATTGTCCTGAAGCAGATAACACTGGTTAAATTGGAAACAGAGTAGATGGATAGTTATTTGCACAGTCAGAAAAAAGAGCTGTGTTAGATATCTCAAAAAATCAGAGTCTAGATGAAACTAGTAGTGTTAATATAGACTTACATTTACTTATTTTTTCCTCCAACTAGATGCCAGAGTTTCAGAAGAAAACTGTTCACATCAGGGACCCAGAGAAGGTAGAGGAGATCATCTGTGGCCTTATCAAGGGCGGGGCTACCAAATTACAGGTAAGTGGTGTACAATTGGCAAAGGCGCGCAGAGTTAGTGAACGTGTTTCCTTTCTACATTAGGGCAACTGAGTATTAGGCACTGTGCACATACAGTAGAGGATTAGTCCCCACTTTTCCTGTATTCATAATGTATTTTGTAACTATTTAGTGCTTGTAGTGCTCTCTTCAAGTCAAAACAATTAAGTCTGGTCTGGCTGTTCTTAACTAATCAATGTGAGTGCATCATGTGGAAGATTAGTCTGACCAAAGCCAGTGCATATCATATCTGTTTTGCAAATAAAGTGGACAGTTGGGTTTCACTTTAACCTTTTGTCATTGCACTTCATCCAGCTTGTCTTTGGAATTTTTTTTCTCATTCTGCAAGGAAGGAGTATTTGGATGAATTCACAATTATTTTTTGTGAAATATTTCAGCAAATTGGAATGTAAGCTTTGGACCAGTGACACCTCACACGTGAAGTGTATAATTTATGAAGAATGAAGTCCAACTATCAAATATACACTTTCACAAAAAGTATAACAAAACAAGTGCACATTTATTCAAAAATATAACCAAAGAAAAAGAAATTATTCAATTTATATGTTGCTGCCAATATATAGAAACCGACACCCAAATACCAATTGCATGGCTAGTGTAGAGGTAAGAATGGCTGCTTTTGAATCAAGAGGTTGCAGGTTCGATCCCAGGTTTTTCCCATATTTTCCATTTTGAGTAGTGAGCATCTGTTGTTATTACTATTATATAATAAAAACATACATTTGCTTTGAGTCTGTAACAGCCGGTGTAAAGCTTTGCAAAGCAAAGACGCTGATGGAGAGGTGCAAAGAATTTAAGGTGGCCTGGGATTACGACTTTTTTTATAGGCTTCAGGGATTCTAGTATTAGCATTATGAAGACATCTAAGCATCAAAGGCACATGTCAGTATAACATTAATTCTATCTGTTTGTGGAGTTTTCTTGTTCAGTGTCTTAGGGAGCAACGGGCAATCCTAGTAGCACTGGGCACACTAAAAGGCATAAAGAAACTGTGTTAGTCACTGCACTCCAATTCTGCTATGCCTGTTTGAATTTCATTCATTTTGAATCCAGTCTGGGTTATTTCTATATACTGTAGTGTCTGAGTGAGTATGAGACAAACACCAATGCTGAGCACAGTACACAAACACACGGCCAATTTAGAATCATAAGTTAACCTGACATAAATATCTTTTGGATATAGAAAGAAAACTGGAGTAGCTAGAGAAAACTGTACACAGACACAGGGAGAACTTGCAAACTCTGACAGGCACTGCTAGGGTGAGATTTAAACAGGGGTCTGGTGCGCTAAACAGGAGGCCTACTATTGTGAAGCTTCCTCGCTGTGTAAGTAATGCAAAAAATGTTAACTGCATTTAAAAGCAGGTCACATTTTTATTATTAGTGGCCTGCTTAATTAAGTTAGAATTGTTATGTAAAATTTAGAGCCACCATTGACTTTGCTGCCACAGAGATGAAAAGTGTCTAGAAGTGGTATAAACTTTGCCTATGGCTGACTATTTCTGCTGGCTTTAATATCAAGAAATAAAGTAAAACTTCTGAACCAATTTCTAATAGAGCCAGAGTATAGAGTCCATCCATCCATCCATCCATTTTCCAACCCCTGAATCCGAACACAGGGTTACGGGGGTCTGCTGGAGCCAATCCCAGCCAACACAGGGCGCAAGGCAGGGAACCAATCCCGGGCAGTGCACCAACCCACCGCAGGAGTATAGAGTCAAATTTTGCTATTTGTAGATTGCACACAGGATAGGTTCTGAGTCTCTGTTCCCCTGTAATAGAAATAGTGGATTCAGAAGATGGGTGGCTTGAGACTGACTGGCTAAACAAGCCCACATGCCATTGTTACTTCTTTGTCAAAATCAAAACAAACCTGTCTTTTAGTGCTTTAGCCCTTCAAACTTCTGGTATCTTCCTGCTTACACCCTGAGGGTGGTGGTAATGAAATTTTACTTTTTTTTTCTCCTCCCTAGATTATAACAGACTTTGATATGACACTCAGTAAGTTCTCCAGCAATGGAAAGCGATGCCCAACGTGTCACAGTAAGTGCTACCCTGCTTATTTTCTAAACAAAATTTCCAGACAAATATCTTATATTTTACGTTCTTTTATTGGCAGATATCATTGACAATTGCAAACTAGTGACAGAGGAATGTCGTGAGAAGGTAAATGTGTCATCCTACCCATGTTGAAATAGGGAGAGCTACTATAAACCACCTTCCTAATGTCTGCCACCTTTTATTTTGCACAGCTGTTGAGGCTAAAGAACACCTACTATCCGATTGAGATCGACCCACAACTCAGCATTGAAGAGAAATTTCCCTTCATTGTGGAGTGGTATGCCAGTGGGGGCCTAAGCTGCTCTTGGGCTGATGCCATCCTTTTCCAGACTAACAGTTATTTTTTTTTTCTCCTCAGGTACTTCAAGTCACACACTTTACTCATTGAGCAAGGCCTGCAGAAGGAGAAGCTGCCAGAGGTGGTGAGGGAGTCAGATGTCTCCCTGAGGTAGGCTCAATTACCACTTGAACAATGTCCCTAAATTCAAGCCACACTACACAAACATTCCAACCCCATCTTCTCACACTAGACACCCTCCAAGCAACCATCGGACAGTCGTAACTGCCTATCCCTACCAACAATGAGATGGTCTGGGCCTGTTGGAAGTATTGACTGTAACATATGTACCACATTTTTCTGACACTCTTTTTCCTTGCAGGGAGGGATACGAGATGTTCTTTGACAAGCTCCATCACCACAATATTCCTGTGTTCATCTTCTCAGCTGGTCTGGGGGATATCCTGGAGGAAATCATTCGGCAAGCAGGAGTCTACCACCCCAACATTAAAGTTGTCTCCAACTTCATGGACTTCGATGAAAATGTAAGATGGGGTGCAGGTACATTCCATCCCCCACCCTCCCCAACTCAATTGGTATCTGTGGCCTTAGTACCAGGTGGAGTAAACATAACAACATATGCCTCCTTCTCAGCTGTGGACATGTTCTCAGGCATGTCTCCACAGCAGCAAAGGGTTTATAGCATTACACGCTCCCAATTAACATTGGAGTGCACCCTTCCAGCACCAATTGCTGATCCATCCCATGAGAAAGTAGGATTCTGCTGCACTGACACAACTAAAGAGACATCTGGATTTAATACACTTTGAAAGCAGTAATAAAATTATAGCATGTTTTAGTGTATCAATCCATACCTTTTTATTTTCTGCAGGGTGTCCTGAGGGGATTCAAAGGGGAGCTGATCCATGTCTACAATAAGCATGATGGTGCCTTGAAGAACACAGACTACTTCAGACAGCTTAAAGACAATTGCAACATCATTCTTCTTGGGGACTCGCTGGGTGACTTAAACATGGCTGATGGAGTTACCAGTGTTGAGAACATCCTGAAGATTGGCTTTTTAAATGATAAGGCAAGTAGAATGGGACTTGTTTTGAGAAGTTCCACATTTATGTAGCTGAGGTCAAAAGAGTCCCAAAGCACTAGACTTTATAGATCATTGGTTTCCTGAGTGTCTACTCTCATTCCCATCATTGCTTTATCATCTTTGCTGGCCATCTAACTGCTGTCTATGTTACTTTTCCAGGTGGATGCACTTCTAGAAAAGTACATGGAATTATATGATATAGTTTTAGTCAAGGATGAGACACTTGAAGTGCCCAATTCCATTTTACAGAAGATTCTCTGATGGTTTGTGGGATTGGGATGGAGCTGGACAGCTTTTCCTTTTGATCATGGCTGTGTATTCTCATTTGGCCATCCTCCAATGTCAACTGCTAAACTGTCAAAGCCTCTTGTCACAAGTGCCACTACCAAAGCAGCGGTGGGGAGGGTAGCAGAGGTGAGAAGACAGCAAATGGATACAGACCAGCTGAGATGGAGTGACTGCATCATCCATACCCCAGGATCCTTGAACCCAACCCACCCCTCACAGTGGGCTGTATTCAAGACACTTGTCTATGACCTCAGATAAAGGGGTGTCAAAGTATCATAAGCACACATTGGTGCCCCTCACAGGCTTAAACATCATGGAAAAAGTGACTTCAGCTGGTTGAAACTGTTGCTTTAAATTCATTTGTGTGTTGCTGTTGTTTCTTATTTGTGCTCAGGTGGTGCCTTTTCTATACTCGGACTTGTTTACCACAAGAAAACAGATTAAATATTTCACTTAATGTCTGTTGGTCACTGTCCTTCTGTCTAAAGGCTTGTCAGCTACTCCTAGACCCAGATTAATTGACAGTTTTGCAAATTTATCATGGGTGACATGAAACAGGGAGGCCAGGGTATGTGATTCAGGGTGATAATGAAAGCTGCTGTCTATACTGGGAGTGTGGTTCAAGGCTATATTGTTACGGATGAAAATTTTGATCACACTTCTTATTTGATATTTGACTCCCTTTGATTGATTAATAGCCAAAAAAGAGACACCTGGCTGAACAACAAAAAAATACAAAAATAAATCTCCCAGAAAATATTTTTATGCCTTATACAGTGAGGAACATAAGTATTTGTACACCCTGCGATTTTGCAAGTTCTCCCACTTAGAAATCATGGAGGGGTCTGAAATTCACATTGTAGGTGCATTCCCACTGTGAGAGACAGAATGTAAAAAAAAAAATTCAGTAAATCACATTGTATGATTTGTACAGAATTTATTTGTATTGCACTGCTGCACATAAGTATTTGAACACCTGAGAAAATCAGTGTTAATATTTGGTACAGAAGCCTTTGTTTGCAATTAACGTTTCCCGTAGTTCTTGACCAGGTTTGCACACACTGCAACAGGGATTTTGGCCCACTCCTCCACACAGATCTCCTCTAGATCTGTCAAGTTCCGGGGCTGGCACTGAGCAACACGGAGTTTCAGCTCCCTCCAAAGATTTTCGATTGGATTTAGGTCTGGAGACTGGCTAGGCCACTCCAGAACCTTGATATGCTTCTTACAGAGCCACTCCTTGGTTATCATGGCTGTGTGCTTCGGGTCATTGTCATGTTGGAAGACCCAGCCACGACCCATCTTCAGTGCTCTGACTGAGGGAAGGAGGTTGTTGCTCAAATTCTCACAATACATGGCCCCATTCATCCTCTCCTTAATACAGTGCAGTCGTCCTGTCCCCTTCGCAGAAAAGCACCCCCAAAGCATGATGTTTCCACCCCCATGCTTCACAGTAGGGATGGTGTTCTTGGGATGCAACTCCTCCTTCTTTTTCCTCCAAACACGGCGAGTGAAGTTTAGACCAAAAAGTTCTATTTTGGTGTCATCTGACCACATGACTTTCTCCCATGCCTCCTCTGGATCATCCAGATGGTCATTGGCAAACTTCAGACGGGCCTGGACATGTGATGACTTGAGCAGGGGAACCTTCCGTGCAATGCGTGATTTGAAACCATGATGGCATAGTGTTCTACCGACAGTGACCTTTGAAACTGTGGTCCCAGCTCTCTTCATGTCATTGACCAGCTCCTCCCGTGTAGTTCTGGGCTGATTCCTCACCTTTCTTATCATCTGTGATACCCCACGAGGTGAGATCTTGCATGGAGCCCCAGTCCGAGGGAGACTGACAGTCGTCTTTAGCCTCTTCCATTTTCTGACAATTGCTCCAACAGTTGATCTATTTTCACCAAGCTGCTTGACAATTGCCCCGTAGCCCTTTCCAACCTTGTGGAGGTCTCAATTTTGTCTCTGGTGTCTTTTGACAGCTCTGTGGTCTTGCACATGGTAGTAGTTGGAGTCTGACTGACTGTGGGGTGGACAGGTGTCTTTAAAGAGCTCAGAAAGGTGCTACTAATTAAGATTACTAAGTGGAGTAGAGGTGGACTTCTTAAAGGCAGAGTAACAGGTCTTTGAGAGCCAGAATTCTTGCTGATTGCCAGGTGTTCAAATACTTATGTGCAGCAGTGCAATACAAATAAATTCTGTACAAATCATACAATGTGATTTCCTGAATTTTTTTTTTACATTCTGTCTCTCACAGTGGGAATGCACCTACAATGTGAATTTCAGACCCCTCCATGATTTCTAAGTGGGAGAACGTGCAAAATCGCAGGGTGTTCAAATACTTATGTTCCTCACTGTGTATATATTGAAATTGCATGAATTTGTTTTAGCACGACGAGAAATATTTCACAAACCATCTCTTATATTAATAAAAAGTGCATTTTTGTTTACAATTAGGAACATGTTGATATAGTCGAGAGTCGGTTACATGTACAGCCTCTTAGCTGTTTGATCGGCAGCCTAAAACAGCTGTTCTGATGTCACCAATGTTCTAGGTTATGCTGACATGGTTAAGATACACATTAAATCAGTCACTGATTGTAGTTGGCAGTGCACAAGTGAAAAATGCTGTCAAGCCCCATTTCACGGGAGACAGATTAGTGATCATATTGGTTTATGTTTTATCATGAACACATGCAACTACTTTGCCACCCCATATCTACACAGCATCTGTCAGCTGTTAGCAAAGCTGTATGCTCTGTGTTAGGCTAGAAAATGTTGTTCCCTGTAGTACCACCAATTTTATCTCTCAGCCTTCATCTGTATAGTGGTGCATTATTGTATTGGAACTTAACTGTCTTATCCAGACCAGACATTATTCCCGAGTGCGAGTTTATTGTCATTGCCTTCCTGGGTTTTCATCTGTTGTGTTTTGTCAGTAAACTGTTTTTCTATGTATGTGATAATACTGCCACAAGAAGAAATGTGGTATTCTGGCTTATAAATCAATTAGCTGCTGAAAGCCTTTTATCGTTAACCATACTAATTGGTAATATGTTTTGCTCTTACACTATACATATTTTCGGTGATTTCCTCAATACAATTTTTACTTGTGGGTGCTACTAATTACATTGATGCAGTCTCTGTAAGTTGTAAGCTGGTTTTGCAAGTAATATTGCATTGAAAATGTGCTGGTATTTCAGTGCAGTCTGGATTGTATTTTGTCATCCTTTTGCTGAAAATATTTCCAAAGTGAAGTATGTTTAGCATGCTTCATTATTACTAAAGGCACATATCCTGCTTCAGGATGTAAAACAATCTGACTTGTAGTCTAGGTACTGCCCACACAAGTCTATTTTTATGTAGAATATGTCTCTCTAGATAATACTGTATCAGGTGTTGCACAACAATGAAATTCCCCAAATAAATTTTAAATTAATTGTATAATTTATAAGATTATTTGCTTTAAACTCTTAAAGTAGGTTAATTAATTGTTAATCGCTAACATCCCTAGTGTCTATCTAAAAGAGAAAGACTCCATTTTAAACCAAACACCAAATATTTTCAGGTGGAATACCTTTCCCTTTTATTTTGAGTAGTGGTAACAAAATTAGATGGGAGTTCTAGATAAAAGAGATGGAGATGAGACAGGCTGTGATTATCAGAGGCCAACTTTTATTGTATTGGCAAAAGTGATGTTACACTAGTAAGGCACTGGGATTGATCAGTGATTCCAACGTGAGGTATAGTGGACTGTAAAAAAATAAAATAAAATCACAGACAGGCTGCCTCACATTCCACCAGACCACAGCATACGTAAAGGTAAACAAATGGACTTCTTTTCTGCATGGTCTGGGTCAGTGCAGACACCAGCCACCTCATACCAGAAATGGCTCAATCAATCAATTTGGACCACGGGTTACAGGGCCAGGGCAGTAAGCAGCACAAAGCCATAATGTGGCTTTAAATTGACAACAGATAAAGGCTTCCTGGGAGCTTGACTTTCAAATTCTATCATTCCGGGTGGCCATGGCCTGTTCCCTGCTGCTCATAGGCAGAGTCAAATGTCTGTCTGAATAAAGTAAGCTGCCATCCTTGAAGACGCAAACTGCAGATGTAAAGCAGTGCAAAAGTGTGAATGGAATCCAGTTCTTCAATATTTACACCAAACTGTCAAAATCCAAGTGTTGCTGCCTCAGCTTCTGAACCCTGACCTCACCTCTTTAGTCCCTCTGGCCTATAGCTCGTCATGCCTGTCCTCCTGATCCTTAAGTTTGAACTCTTCAAGTGTGATTTTGCCATCAGCATTGCGGTCCTGATTTGAGAACATAGTGTCGATGATGGAAGTTGCACTGAAACCTGGGGCCAGTTTTCCATTTCCTGTTGCCACCTGATGGTGGATATAAATAGAGAACTTTCAGGGAAAAAAAAAAAGATTGTTAGTGCAAAGCAGTTCCATTATTGAATTACCAGCATTGCTTACTTTTTGCTTACCTCTACAGAGTCCACTTGTCCATCAGAGTTCTTATCCATTTCAGCAAATACATTGGGAGAAACATCACTGTTCCACACGAACATGTAGCCCTCAGGAAGCCCAGGGTCCATCTCAATTATTTCAATGTCAAACACCAGCACAGCACTTCCTGGGACCTCCCCATCTGAGTGGGTAGAACAAGATAGATGTTACCAAGTAAAGCTCCTAAGGAGTCCATAAAGTTTCTGGCAAGTTTACCATGGTGATGAAGCCCATATCAATTTGGCAAGGGACCAATAGGGGTGGACACCACAAAAGATAGAAAGCATCAGAGCCAAAAAGCAATGGTCCAACAAACTGTCTCAAGTACACCACCTATTAAACACAACTTACTGGTGGTAAAATTAAAATTGATGTTTGCCCCCCTTACAAAAAGAAGTACTGCTCCCAGTGGAGTGGGAGGCAAAAACACCCCAGCAATAAGAAAACGCTTAGTCTGTTTCCTTCTAAACTGCAGGTAGTTACTTACCCACACCTTGCTCGCCATAACCCAGGTGTGGTGGGATTATGACTTTTCTCTTTTCACCCACACACATGTCCCTCAGGCCCAGGTCCATTCCGATGACCACCTGTCCAGAGCCCAAAACAACGTTGTACGTCTTTCCATACGTATACCTGAAGTGAGCCACAAAAGCTGGTGTAAAAGAGTATGCCATAGCTAGCAAAATAGGAGTAAACTGTTGGGTCTCTTTTAGGGAGATGATAGGAGTTGGGGGCATATACTCACGTTGAGTCAAGCAAAGTCCCATCCATCAGTGTGGCGTTATAGTGATATTTAATGAAATCCCCTTTCTTGCTCAGGATGCTGCAGTCTGGAGGCTTGTACACAGTTTGAATGTCCACTGTGTCAGATGGGTTGTGGAAGTCAATCACGTGGATATCAAACACTAGAACAGCAGAGCCTGGGATCTTTGTACCTGAAGGAAAAAGGAAACATTGCCTATTACTGTTGTGACTGGTGTACTACAGTTGCACAGCACTCTCATAACCACCCAAGTGATGTCCACTTGTAGTTCCATTTAAAGGCCAAGTCACGTTACGTTACACAATTATTCCAGGGATTTTCAGTCATAGACTTCATTTACATAATCTTAGCAAGTTGGAGGCTGTCAGCAGCACACTCCTGCGAGGCCAATCCAACTAGTCGGTGAGTCTCCCCCCAAAAAAATCAAAGAGGTGTTATTTTTTCTTTGATAGTAGGTGTGGGCTCTGTGTGCATGACAACCAGTGCTCGTCTGGAAGTACAATGCATATAATGCAGCAACGAGAAATAAGGGACATGGGTGTTTTGGACAGCTGATCTGTCTGATGTCTCCTGTTTTACATACAATGACAGAATGGAAGAAAAAAAAGAACCGATACTGTGGCTGAACTTGCTGTACCTGTTAACCCTTCATACAGCTTGGGCTGCATCAGGTAGCACATTTTATTGGCTGTCAGAGAAAGGGGCAAGAATGACTGTGCTGGAAGGTATGCAGTCGGTAAGTATTGCATGGCCAATGATTTTGAGTCGTGTAAATTAAGATGGTCTGGCAACAAGATCGGCAACTGCAGCTGGCAAATCTGATATGCCCTGTGAGTATTAGTCACGTAATCTGACATCGGCATTAAATTTGACTACTCCATCTTGGTCCTGGAGGGTTGCACTGGCATCAGGTTTTCAATGCATCCGGCCTCTCAGTTAATTCTACTTCTCATTTATTATTGAACTCCTGAAAACACATTCCTCATGTAATAATATCTGCACTTCCTATGGGATTTAAAAATGTGGCATATATTTTGCTTTCTCTAAATAAGTGCATTGCAAATTTCCATTTAAAAGCTGTGACAGATCAACATTGAATAAGATTGATGGCAATTATATCTATGCATATAATTATGTGTATTCCTTACCATGATATCTAGAGTATTTAAGTATTCCATTGTTGCTAATAACAGGAGCAAAAATAAATCTTAAAACTATACAGAGGCAATTGAGTATGCAACCATGGCTCGAGTTCAAATGCAGGAAGTGAACAAATTAAAAAAAATAACAAAATATTTCTGTTCAGCTCAAACTGAATTGCACAAATAATTGTAGTTACTATACCACTTCAGCAGGTACCAGATCAGTTCATCACCAGGGTGTTTAGTGAAATCTTTGATTAAATGGCTAGAAAAGTACCTGTGTGAACCATTTCTGAAGTCAGAGGAGCCAAATGGATTTACGTAAAGATCATATTAGGTTCTGCAGTGCATCAACTCATTCAAAATACTTTAATCACTGTGCATTTAATGCCATTTGGAACTGATATGTGTGTGCGTGCAACACCTCCCTTTAACATAAAAGTACCAAAATATCTTCATATAATGTATTACACATAGGAACAAACTTAACATATTGCTTCACCTTTGGAACCAATAGTCAACAGGATTTGTTTAGGAGTGCTTTGTTTCATAGATTAATTATGGTCAAAGAGTGTTGTCCTGTTGCAGTCTAATTCCAGGGAAACCTGCATTGTTTGCAAAATTCCAAATGTATGTTTGACAGTGGCTCATCACAATCCATCCATCCATCCATTTTCCAACCCGCTGAATCCGAACACAGGGTCACGGGGGTCTGCTGGAGCCAATCCCAGCCAACACAGGGCACAAGGCAGGAAACAATCCTGGGCAGGGTGCCAACCCACCGCAGACATCACAATCTTTTATTTATATAATTATAGCACTACAGGAAACTTTATAGGATATGCTACTTTCTGTATACAAGAAGTTATTAAGACCAGTGAGAGTAGCAGTTGATTAGGTGATTTTGACATTTTCCAAATTGGCTGTCATACCATGAGACCAAAAAAAGTTCCCCTCCAGATCACTATCAATATAATCACACAAGCACATATCAGTATATTATACTAGGGGGCTTACCCCCAGCTGCTACATGCCAGCCACTTTACGTCTCTGCCGCTCACGTTCTGAAGAGGGGGGTTGAATGCACCCCAAGGAGATGCGGTCGCTCCTCTGAAACCGCCACTTAACGGTGATACAATGGGAAACAAATACAGTTTTTTTTACCTACTCTTTGCTCGATCAGCTGCTGGCCTGCTCCTGCTGGGCTGTGTGATCTGCATCTCATGCGGCACTTCAAACATTTAAAAGCCTGTACAGCAGCTGTCTTTGCCATCTACTCTTTGTCTTTTATTTCCAGCCCCAGGCGTGGTTAAAACTGTTGGCACAAAGTCTCGTCTCATGGGACATGAGTTCTTGATATTTTAGTTTAATTTAAAAACAGAATAAGAATTTGAAAATCTAACAACATCACATTAAAGTTCAATAAATTCTGAAAAGAATGATACCAAACATATATATGTAGGTTTTAAAATAAGTCCAATTTAAAGCGTGACAAAAAATGTAACATAAAAAGTCACATAAAATTGTTGCACTGTTAGGCTTAGGATTTTATATATATATATATATATATATATATAGTGACTATGCCTCCCCCAAACCACGAGAGGGCAGCCGCCCTGGTTTGTATGGGGGCCACGGGAATTGACCATGGAAGATGAACCCTATAGGGGCCCATGGCCACGGCCAGGGAGCTCCCGGACGATTGTAGAGCCCTGGACATCAGCACTTCCGCCACACCCTTAGGTGCTGGTGGAAGGAATACTGGGGATACCCGGAGTGCTCCCAGGTGCTCATGTGGCATTTCCGCCACATCAGGAAGTGCCGCAGGAAGTTCATCAGAGGGCACCTGGAGCACATCCGGGTGGGGATAAAAGAGGCCGCCTCCCTCCAGTCATTAGCCGGAGTCAGGAGGAGGAAGACGGAGCTTGTGGGGAGAGGAGTAGAGAAAGCAAAAGGATTCAAGGACAGAGAGAGAAAGAAGGGACTGAGTTTGGCTAATAGAGCATTGTGTGGTGCTGTATAGAGAGGACAGCAATAAATGTGTGTTTTGGACATTTGGTGTCTGTCTGTCTGTGCCCGGGGGCTGTCTTTCCGCAATATATATATAGAGTAGATTGCTAATTTTATGTACTGTATTAGTATTATGTATTTTCACCTACAATGTATATAAACATTATTTCTGCATATTCTTCATAGAGAATGTTATCAGAGTTTCAACTAAAAACATAATATTAAATACAAGGTACCCTGAATGAGCAAATGATGTAAATAAATAAGTTATTAAAGAACATTATGCAACATTTGATGTCCTGTGTGAAAACGTACTTCTACTCCTTCACTCAGTAACTGATTAAGCTACCTTTAGCACCAAAGACAGCAATCATTATCATCCGTGCTATCAATGAATTTTAGCCTAAAATTCAAGGACATGTGGACTTTGAGCATAACTTTCTTTAAATAAAACATCTCGAAAGGTGTTGAAGTCTGGATTTAAACTGCCAAATTTGAAATGGCTTAGCCTAGCTCAGCTCTCCTCCTCCTTCATTACACTACTGTTCTCCAGTTCAGCTTATGGACAGATGGGTTTATCTTCTCTTCTCAGGTGCACAGGAAAATTCATGGTTCTTTGAAGTTATTCAAATTTTAATTCCAAAAAGCACCATTCCACCAACATGTTTAATTTTTGTAAGAGAGTCTTATCCTGCTATTCAGTATTTGCCTTCCTCCAGATTTATGGCGACATATTTCACATAACGTGTCTGTCCATTAAATTCTGTTCTAGACTTCCTGAAGGTTTTTCCGGTGAATTTTACACAATTTTAAGGTATGTACTTGTGTTTTTATGAGTAAGCAATGCTTTACACTTTGCATTCAGTTTTTTCACAGTACCTATTCAATGGTGGAATCATGAATGCTGTTCTTAGCAGGCAAAAGTGGCCTGCAGATTCCAAGTTATTTTTCAAGGATTCTTTTAACATCTTTAGATTCTGGCAAAACCACAGTTCCTGGAAGCATAGACTACTGTCCTAGGCACTCTCTCCACTTAGATTATGGTTAAATGAGTCCCCAGTGCCATCGAACCACAACTATTTTCAGGATTTTCTTTTGATCGTAGTATGATGTGTAATCTGGAAGCTTCACTCTGTTAGGATGGGCCAAAGGTAAGGGCTGATAGTATCTAATAAATTACCCACATAGTATCTAATAAATTACCCACATTTTATTTTGAGTTCACTAAAGGGAAACATGATTACTCCAAACGTGAAGACTGCATTTTTGATTACCTTGTATGTAATGTGTTATTTTTTTAATTAGACTCTCCTGTGTATATTACTAGAACCCACAAAATGATCTGATCAAATGCACTGTGTAAAATGCACATTAATGCAGGTAACAAGAAAGGGACAGGGAGTTGACTACTTTTAATCAGAGCTATACATAAATATTAACATATTTTCTTCATATATCTACAATTTAGTCAGATTTCAGAACATGATAACTAAAATACCGGTCACCTGTTGTACCAAAGCACGTAAAAACTACAAATGCAGAACAACTTGAATGAAGATGGGACAAGGGGCCAGTGCAGGTGGTGATCTTTTAACTCTAAGGTTCAGCTGCATCATGGCTATCACAAAGTGTGTCCTTTTCAGATACTCAGCATTCATTTTCTCATTCACTTTTCAACAGCATCCAGGCATGTAGTAACCATTCCAGCAAGTGTATAACTTTCTTCTCCCACTCTTCCTTTGTACAACACAAAAGAAAAGCTAGAATTCATAAAACAGATCACTCACAGATCATCAGCCTTACCTGCCCATTGCCCAACATTCAGCAGTGGAAACTGCAATTCAGTAATAACTGGTGTTAACACTCGTAGTGAGCCATGGTTAATTTTCCAAGCTGTGTAAGACAGTCACACATTTAACAGAATTTAGTCCATTGATTATTTCTACAATTACCCTTTAAATCCTGTCTGCCTGTGTGTAATATGTATATTCTATTAGGATATACATTTCGGATCTCATTTCCAATTTGTTGGTGTTTGCGTATGCTTCCTTCCTATCCATCCATGGCTTAACTGTTTTAGATTGCTTAAGGTTAAATTAGAAGGTTGTAGTCCATTTCATCGGTCTCAAACGAGCTTACTGCAACATTATTGTTGAAATCTGGTCTCAGGTCATACACATCTATGGTCCATTTCTGCCTAAGGTACGTTACACCTTAACCGTTTCAATGTTGTTCAAGAATCAAACCACAGTGTTGTTCACCTATGGCCCTGAATGACATGGCACCTTGGCCTGTGACCTGTGAGAATCCTGAAGTCAACAAAAAAAGGCATTCTTCAAATTCCTGCAAGTGTTCCTCAGGTAGTTGTGCTGCCTCAGCAGTGGCACCCACCTTCAGGAAAATCCTGCCTGGACTTGTTAAAAACTTTAATTCTTGTTAATTTTTAAACTCTGGCACACTGTAATAATGATTTTCCCTTTTATCATACATTTTATATTTATGCACACATTTTTTGGAGATTTTCTTAAATATGATATACATTATATCATTATTAAACAAAAGACTTTTCAGTGAACAAATGACTTTGCTTCCTTCCTTACCTGTGCCCTCTTCTCCATATGCAAGGTGCGGTGGGATAGTAATCTTTCTCCGTTCACCTATGCAGAGATCCAGCAGGCCTTCATCCATCCCAGCGATAACATATCCCTTTCCAATATACGTATCATAGGTGCGGTTCCTTGAGTGGCTAAAATGAAAGGCAATTTTACATTTGGATAACAACGTGGCTGAACAGCAAATCATGCTCCATGGCTTATCTGCGGAAAGACAGTTTACCAAGGAACTCATCATGGTGCTTTATGCAGCAGGATGACTCAACCCAAACAGATAGAGAAGCAGCCCATCTGAGGATAAGCTAAACAAAGACAACACTCCTCCCACCTGCAAGGGATCATCTCACTTCTGTAGCACTGCCTTGAATACACTGTGAACCCAAAGTCTTTACCTGGAGTCAAAAAAAGTTCCATCCTGTAATGTCCCATTGTAGTGGTAACGCACAAAATCTCCAGCCTTGCTCCTCCGTTTGCAGGATTCAGGGACATAGACCTTTTCCACAGCAATGCTGTCTTTGGGATTATGAAAGTCGATTAAATTTACATCAAAAACCAAAGAGGCTTGACCAGGAATATCGCTGCCTAAGGATAGAGGGAAAGACAATGTAAGGCAGTGGTTTCCAAATCTTGTCCCGGAGAACTCTGAGGCTGAAGGTTTTTCTTTTAACCAGATCCACAATCAAAGAGTCATTTTCCCTATAACTGATCTCATTGTTTAATTAGCTGGTCTTTTTTTCTTCTTTTCCTTTTTGCACTTTGAAAAGAGCATTTGTGTGAGATTTACACTCATACAAAATATATATACTTTTGCCTTGGATTTAAAATCTTAACTCTCTTTTGTCATTTTTTATGGATTCCTTTTTTCTCTGGATTTTGTTTCCTTAATTGAATCCTAATAATGACAATTAATGACTAGTGGATAAACACAGGGGCAAATGACTCGAACACTGAAAGGCTGTGGTTAAATAACCAGAACACCTGGAAAAGCAGAATGAAAATCATAATCATGGATGATAAAAATTTATAAAACCAAAATTAAATAAAAAATGGTTTTATCTCCATGTAATGCATATACAGTATAACTCCAACATTCCAATAAAATTTAGCAATTTCTAATATCAAGCCTTTCATCATTCTTTGCCATTTGCCCTGGTGTCGACTATGTCTATTGTTAATTGTCATTGTCATATGCCACAGAAAAAAGTGAATTAATTAATGACAAAATAGTGTAAAAACTTAAAGCTATGACAAAATACACTCTTTCCTATATGCAGATATCAGAAGAAAAGAAAGAACAACTAATTAAACTACAAGCTCAATAACTGGTAAAATTACTCACTGATTGTGAAAATGGTTGGAACAAACACCTGTAGCCACTGGGATCCCAGGGACTAAAATTGGAAACCATTGATGGAAGGAGGTAAGGAGAAGAAATAATGTTTAGTCAAGGACTACTACTTTAGCACAATGAAAAGTGCATTTCAGCTTTAAACTTCATCCCTACAGAGATATACAGAAAACAGACAACTGCTCAAGTGGCAACAAAAGTGCAAAGAACCACATACAAAATCATTTTGAGTTTTCAGGAAAATAGCAGCATCATTGGCTTGCATTTAGCAAAAATAATGTGTATTATCTGAATAATTGAAAATGGTCTATTTTTATGGTTATGTTCATTTCATTAGTGCAAAGGCTTTGCTTAGAATTCATCACTCAGCTCTGTTTTCAGAATGCTCTGGAGCTTCAGGGCCATATGAGACTAAAGCATTACATTAGTAACTGAGAGTGGCACCAAGATTATTCTTACCATCTCCATTCTCCCCATATCCCAGCGAAGGTGGCATTGTGATGATACGTTTCTCTCCCACGCACATTCCCAGCAGCCCCTGGTCCATGCCTGCGATCAGCCAGCCAATTCCCACATATGTGTCATAGGTGCGCATGCGATTATGGCTACAAGTAAAAATGGAGTATAAAATGTATTGGAAAAAGTAGTGGAGATTGGGCTAAACAGTCTGTAAAATAATTCAAATTCTCTAACTACATGCTAAACAGAGCTGATGGAAGTACTACAGATGTATCATACAATTCAGACCTCTAAAGTTCATGTAGCCATAGAGTCACATGCAAACATGAGTAAGACTGCAGCTCATACCTGGAGTCAAAGAGAGTGCCATCCAGCAGGGTACCATTGTAATGGTAACGGACAAAGTCAGAGACCTGGACTGTGCGAGTACAACCCTCGGGCAAGTAGTATGTCTTGATTTGTACTTTGTCTTCTGGGTTCCAGATGTCAAGGAGGAGAACATCAAAATGTAGAATAGAATTTGGTGGGATCACATCACCTGTAGCAAATACCAATAGATGAATTCACTCAAGGGGTGTTGGAAAACAAAACAAGTCGATATACCAGGCTCGGGGCTCAGAGTTGACATCTTGTAGTTATGGGAATAATAGCCGTTAACTCTTTCAGACCTAGCACCCAAGACAATGTATGAAGCATAAAACATTTTTTGTATCTGTCTTGAAAACCAGAGCCCATTAAGGGTATTAGCACAATAATTAAATACTCAGAATCTATAGCTGCTTTTTGTAACACTATTCTACCATAAAGAATGAGGCCAATAATTTCATCACTCAAAACAGTTCATTCTTCTTTTGTAATAATTTCCTGGGTCATTTCATTAATTTAATGTAATGCAAAACTGTTATATGGTTTATATGGTCAACCAAGAGTTTCGTTCATTATGTTATGGCAGAACTTAAAATAATTGCAGCTGGTGTGCAACTTTACGAGTAATGAATGATGAATATCTGTTTTTAATGTCTTCTTAAATAATTCATTTCACTTTATAATGAACAAATATACATGGTGTAATTCATGAAATCTCCCAAGGAACAAAGAAATGATTACACTACCAATTAACAAGTTGATTAGAACAGAAAAAAGCACAGTTATACCCAAGATTCATGAAACATTTTTTGATGAAATGCCATTTTATGATTCACTAAATTATTTAGAAGTTATAAACTAACAACATATAATGTAGCACAGCTTTCACTCTTGAGTAGCAATGAATGTACACATGAACAGGAATTAGGAAAGTGACATGGTCAGGGTCATGCAGAAAAATGTTTCAAAAATATAAACTAAATGGGAGTGTAGTAGTGTACTTGTAATAAAGAGGAAATACACTAGAAAACACTTTTTACAGTTTCTGATTATTCTGTTTATTGGCAAGCAATCCAATGAGACATTGTCAGGTGAAAAATTATTTATATAACAATTTAGAAATGTTTACAGCTGTTGAGAGCTAATTTCTCATGGAATTGAGAAAAATATCCTCATTTATATGCCCTAAGTATAATAAAGAAAAATAGGAGAATATTTTTCTTGGTCTAATGAAAAAAGAACATGAGCATTAAACAGAAAGAGAAATTAATGGATTCTTGTTGAACTTAGTAGACATATGTGCCTAATGGTGGGCAACCCCCACCACGAAAAGTGCTCTTCAAAGTTACATCAGATGATTAGTTAGGAGACCCGGGTTTGCTTCCTGGGTCCTCCCTGCGTGGAGTTTGCATGTTTTCCCCGTGTCTGCGTGGGTTTCCTCCGGGTACTCCGGTTTCCTCCCACAGTCCAAAGACATGCAGGTTAGGTCAATTGGCGATTCTAAATTGGCCCTAGTGTGTGCTTGGTGTGTTTGTGTGTGTGTCCTGCGGTGGGTTGGCGCCCTGCCCGGGATTGGTTCCCTGCCTTGCGCCCTGTGTTGGCTAGGATTGGCTCTAGCAGACCCCCGTGACCCTATGTTTGGATTCAGCGGGTTGGAAAATGGATGGATGGATGGATTGGAGGAGGCCAGTACTAAATTCCAAAAATGTCTTCTCTCGTAGTCGTATCACAAGCAGTTACTATATTTTACTATTTTATAAAGCATCCATCATAGGATACTTTACATACTGTAGCTAGAAGATAATTCAAATTAAAAAGGTAAAATATGGGGCACAAACTGGCCAGTGCTACTTTCTGTGTGGAGTTTGCACATTCCCATATCTATTTGAGTTTTTAGATGTGACAGGAAAACTAGAGTAACCAAAGAAAAACTCGCACAGACATGGGAAAATGTGCAAGCTCTCTATAGACAGCAGCCAGGCTGGAATCCAAACCCAGTTTCTTGCATCTGTGAGGCAAAGGCTGTTTAAAGAAGTGTCAATGAGGAATCTAAAGCAACAGTTTAAGTAGAACTGTCCTTCATTTTCACTGGACACTCCTGAAGTACACATAATTTGCCATATAATCAGGGTTACTTTAAGATGTTATTTAATTTGAGTACTAAATATAACTGTGTTGTGAGAGAATGTTAAATGCTAATAGAGACAGGCCCATGAATCTGCTCCCACAAATCATATTTAGGAGAAAATAGACTTTTTGCAAGAACATTTAGAATGACTGATGCTTGTATTGCATTGATTACAATGATTCAGTTACTGCCCAAAAAGCTATAAAAGGGGTCCTTCCTCCGCTCTCTGTTCAAATTTTTGCTCTCTTCTAAAATCCTTTGAGACCCACATTCTGCTTCACCTGTTCTCTCAAGGCATTGAAATAAATAAAATAATAATAATTCATTACATTTATATAGTGCTTTTTCTTGCTACTCAAAGTTACACAGTGAGTGGGGAGCCACTTCAACCACCACCAATGTGCAGCATCCACCTAGATGATGCAACTGCAGCCATTTTACACCAGTACACTCACCACACACTAACTGTTAGGTGGTGAAGGGGTGAGAGATAGATAGCCATTCAGAGACAGGGGATGATTAGGGGGCAGGAATGACCAGGCCATGGTGGACAATTTAGCCAGGACTTCGGGATACACCCTACGTTTTACAAAGAATGTTCAGGGATCTTTAGTGACCACAGAGAATCAGGACCTCGGTTTTATGTTTCATCCGAAGGACAGCGCCATTGTTACAGCACAGTGTCCCCATCTCTGCATTGGGATCCACATTCACACTACTGGGTAAGTGCTACATGCTGGCCTCCCCAACACCTCTTCCTGCAGCAATCCAAGATTTGTCCTGGTTGGTTTCCCATCCAAGTACTGGCTGGGCCCAAACATGCTTAGCTTTAGGTGGATCACCTCTTATGAAGTACATGTTGTATCTCCTTCTACAGTAAAATGGGATTCTGTGCAAAATATAAATAAAAACAGAATGTGATGATTTGCAAATCATGAAAACACAACATTTTTAATTTTGATGTACTTTATTAATCCCCAAGGGGAAATTGCTTTTTAATAGAACATAGTACAAAGAAAACATATCAAATGTTGAAACAGAAATGTCTTCTCTCCTAGTCGTATCACAAGCAGTTACTATATTTTACTATTTTATAAAGCATCCATCATAGGATACTTTACATACTGTAGCTAGAAGATAATTCAAATTAAAAAGGTAAAATATGGGGCACAAACTGGCCAGTGCTACTTTTTTTTGAAAAATACATGCTTATTTTTAATTTGACACCTGCAACACGTTTCAAAAAAGTTGGGATAGGGGCATGTTTACCACTGTGTTGCACCACCTCTGCAACACTATAAACGTCTGGAAACTGAGGAGATCAACTGCTGTAGTTTTGCTCAGTTTTGCCTGAAACAGGATTTCAGCAGCTCAGTAGTTTGGCGGATCTTTTGTTGTATTTTTCAGTTCAAAATAACCCAAATATTTTCAATTGGTGACAGTTTTGGACTACAGGTAGACCAGTTTAGCACCCAGACTCATTTACTATGAAGCCACAGTATGAAGCCACACTGTTGTAATATGTGCAGAATGATGAAAGCAGTGAAGAATCACTAATTTGTTTTTACATTTGGATGATGTTCTTGGAAAATAAATAAATAAGTATTACAAAGATTTGATGTTTGGGTGGCGCAGTGGGTAGCGCTGCTGCCTCACAGTTAGGAGACCTGGGTTCGCTTCCTGGGTCCGCCCTGTGTGGAGTTTGCATGTGGTACTCCGGTTTCTTCCCACAGTCCAAAGACATGCAGGTCAGGTGCATTGGCGATTCTAAATTGTCCCTAGAGTGAGGGTGTGTGTGTGCGCATGTGCTTTGTGGTGGGCTGGCGCCCTGCCCAGGGTTTGTTTCCTGCCTTGCGCCTTGTGTTGGCTGGGATTGGCTCCAGCAGACCCCGTGACCCTGTAGGTAGGATATAGTGGGTTGGATAATTGGTGGATGGATTTGATGTTTGGAATGAAAGCACTAACAACCCATAGAATTAAATATCCACTTTCATTAATAACAACTACAGTGGAACTTCGGTTCACAACCATAATTCGTTCCAAACCTCTGGTCGTAAACCGAAGCAATTTCCCCCATAGGATTGTATGTAAATACAATTAATCCGTTCCAGACCGTACGAACTGTATGTAAATATATTTTTTTAAAGATTTTTAAGCACAAATATAGTTAATTACACCATAGAATGCACAGTGTAATAGTAAACTACTGTAAAAACATTGAATAACACTGACACAAACACCCAGGCTCCCTGCTCAGCTGCACACGCAGGCGCTCTCTCTCTCTCTCTCAGCAGCACGTGAGCCCCCCCCACTTCTCTCTGTAACATTGCAGCAGTTTGCACTATAGCCTTACAATCCAATCGCTGTATAAACACTTTTTAAATGAGTTTTAAGCACAGGGGGAAAAAAAGGAACATTTGAACAAATCCGAACTTTATTTAAAAGCCAACCAAGTTCACGCTAATATCATTACAACCTGATCGCTGTAAACACACTTTTTAAATGAGTTTTAAGCACAGGGGGAAAAAAAAGGAACATTTGAACAAATCCAAACTTTATTTAATGGCCAACCAAGAAAGTAACATTACAGGAGTTCACACCAATAGCATTACAACCTGATCGCTGTAAACACTCTTTTTAAATGAGTTTTAAGCACAGGGGGAAAAATGAACATTTGAAAATAGAGAAAAGTAACATTGCAACACTTCTCATAATTAAGTCTCAATAATTCTCACCACTCTTCACTTGCTTAGAAGCCATGGTTAACTGCAAAAGCACACGAAATACTGTAGAGCACAAAGAGTTCACAGGTAAAGCACGCACGTCTGACTGAGAACAATGAACAGGGAGAGGCTGAACACGTGCTTAAATACAGTAATCGGTGCGTACGAACCGGAAGGGAAATGAAACAGAGTACAAACACTTCACAGCGAAAGCACGCACACACGGAAAACAATGCAACACATGCGGAAATCATCGGCGCGCACAAACCGAAAGGGAAACACTGTACTGGTTTCTAGTAAATAAATTGGTAGGAACAGAGAAGCCATACTTTTTACTATTAAGTAGATTTTTTCATCCTAAAAAGACTTCGTTAGGCATCTGTGAAACTGTTTCTACCTTGGAAAGCTGGATTATTTATCTCTTCAATCCTGTGTGTCTTACACCATTGCCACCAATCTTTCTAATGATTCCAATTTCAGTTTTCCCTATACTCACTCTTCTCCTCACTCACTACCTGTTTCTTTGTATCCCTATGATGCTGTTGTTGTCTTCTTATTCTTATTGCCATACATCAGCTCAGATCACTGTCAGGCAGTCATTTTCTAACCCGCTATATCCTAACACAGGGTCACAGGGTCTGCTGGAGCCAATCCCAGCCAACACAGGGCGCAAGGCAGGAACAAATCCCTGCCTTGTACATTGTACATTTCATTTTATTGCTGCCTTACAACATACATTTGTTGCAGAAATGCAACTTTTATTTGCATGGTGATGTTGTTTACAAAATCTGCATACTGGAAAATTTAACAATATCAATAAATAAATATATATACTTTTTAAAATTCTAAACTAGCTCTAATTAGAACAACTTTTGAAAAGTTACAGTAGCTTATTCAACAAAATCCTTCTTTATTTGTATGATTTTTCAAAGGGTTTATATAAGCAGCATCACTTGCCAAGTGACAGTCATTCCAGATATGTGCAAATCTCTGTTCTTTTCACTAATGTCTCATAGTCTATAAAGAAAATAAATCTAATTATCCAGAATACTACCACCATATCTCCTCTTTATTATATTTTTCACTGGTTCTCAACATCAGTCTAATGATCCTGTTACAATAGCCTATACTTCATTAATTTTTCTGGGGTTTACTTTCTGTTTTCTCTTGCAATAAGTTTTAAGATTTATTTTATTTTTTTATTATGCTTAGTAATTACTGCTGCACTATTTTGTTTTTCTAATGGGTGCCATCATTTTGTAGTTTTGTTGCCATGATGCAACAACCAATTTTTAGGGGGGGTGTCCCAGAACTCACTTTGTGTAATGTCATCACCAAGACATTATTTAAACTAATGTCATGTAGTCTGCATTGTCCAAGATTGCGGAATAAGTGAAAACTAGAAGGTCTCTTTTGTTCCTGGTTATGTGGTTTTCAAAATCTTAAGCTATGTTTCTTTGGCTTTGAATCTGGTTTAGAAATTTAACATTTGGCAATCAGTAGTAACATTAAGTAATTGATTTCATTGTTTAATTAATTGGCTTTTGTTTACTCATATTCCACATTTTGAAAGACAGCATATTAAGATATTTATAGAAAATTCAAAAAGAAGTATATTTTTGCTATATTTTAAATGTCTGTTCCGGTCCGTTTTATCAATTAGAAGCCAATTACTGCTTCTTAAGTAGTTGGCTAAAGCAACATTTTACTTAAGTCGCTTGTTAAGATTTACAAACCTTACTTGCTTTTTCTAGGTCTCAAACAATTAAATTCTGCGTTTTAGCCATTTAGCCAGCTACCCATTAACAATTAAATGTAAAAGACAAAGGGACAAACAGCTCATCATCTAACTTGGTCTCATTTACATGTATGTGTAAATTATGAAGTATCTGTTTTAAAATGTGAAGAACTGATAATTATTAATCTATACTGAGACACAAATCATATCCCCAGACAGCAAACATCTACAATAAAAGAATGGCCTGAAATGAGACAATAAACATGCTAAAGCCGATGTCACATTACGCAAATTGTTGACTACAATTTCTGACCCTGTTGCCAGACCACTTCAGTTTTAAATGACTGAAAATTGCTTTGTCTTGTCACATTTAGAAATTGCATGCCAACCATCCAGCACAATCCTTCACGCTCCCTTTTCTGACAGTCAATAGTGTGCTGCCTGACAGAGTAAGCACTAGATTAACAGGTACGGTGAGTTTAGCCCAAAGTCCCGGGCCTTTTTTTTTTTCATTTTTACATTCCATCATGGTACCTAAAACACAAGACACCAGGCAGATGAGCTTCTCTTAGGCTTTTGAGGTCCGAAACATGTTCCTTATTTCTCATTGCTGCATCATATGCCTCATACTTTTGAATAAGCATTCATGGGTTATCAGCTCTCATGCACACAGAGCCCACGCATACGACTAAAGACAAAATTAAACTTGATTGATTTTATCAGACCAAGTCCCAGACCATTTGGAGTGAGTCACTGGGTAGGTGACATTATTTGACTGGCTTCACAGCAGCATGATGCCAACAAATGAATGCTATGAATGAAAATCACTGGAAGAACCACAAAAAGTGACATAGCCTTAACAAGCCATAATTGTAGATAACAAGTTCAGTTATTGGCATGGATCACCATCTAATTGAGTAACTGAGTTAGAACAAAAACACACAGCCACTGCAGCACTCCAGGATGTGAACTTTTAACTGCTTTATAACCATGCAGTTTTCTTTTTTAATTTGCTTCTTTTTATTTCTCTGTGAGAAATTAACTGACAAAGTGTGGACCACACACAGGCACAAAAAACATTTCATACTAAACAGGAACAGTTACTTTAATTCGGTGTTCACTTGAGTCCTTATTAGTAAGCAACAACTTAAATAACTATCCATTGTGAACAGTAGGGGGCATTGCAGCACCCCAAACAACAAAACACAAGTCCCAGGTTCAAACTGTGGTATAGCGGGTCTGCGGCTTCAAAAAAAAGGGCCAGGTTTTAATCCGTATAGCCGTGTCGTTCTCTGAGGGCGCAATTGCGTGACCGTGGGGAGTTAATGAGGTAGTTGAAGCGAGTCGCACCTGCACGTGTGGGTGCGATCGTTCTCAATTGCTTCATTGGCTTCCTGCAGCATGTGATTAAGGCGCTGCGCCCACGGAGGCACGGGGAGATGTATATATATGGGTTGACACCAGGAGATAAATGGATGTCGAGAAACTGGGGGAGATAAGATAGGGGGATCGAGAAATCGAGATAGTTGGATAGATGGATCGAAAAAGAAAGCAGGAGGTTAAAGGACATGAATGCCGGTTTTGGAAGTACGATCTGGCCACCTGGAAGGAGGAGACAGCACGAGCTGGGGCCTCACGAAGAAGCGTTTGTTGGTAGCACTCTAGGAGCTAGTTTGCCCCACTGAATGTTCAGTTGGAGTGGGGTGAGCAAGGCAGGTGTCCTCCCAAGGGTTCTGAGGAGTGACAACGTGAGCGTGAAGGATGAAGGGAGGACAGCCGACCTCGGACGGTCTGGTAGTGAATCCGTAAGGAAGCCAAGACGGAGGTCGGCTGAAATGAGCTCGTGGCTGTTGGGTCTCTGCCGGCTGCGGGAGCAATGGGTGAGCCGGGGAGGTGGGCTGTGATCGTAATAAGAGAGACTGCAGTTTAACCTCGGATTTTAAATGGATTTATTTATTGATGTTTTTATCCCCACCAAACACTTGGTTTTTATGGTTTTATTTATTGGAACTGTGGAGCACTGCACTAACTGTTTTTGTTGGTTTTAAAATAAAAGCACTTTTGCACTATCCCCTGGCTTCATTAGAGAATTGTCCTCATATGTCAGCTCATCTCGATGACATTACCGACGGTGTCGGGTTCAGGGCTCCCGAACGCAAGATGGGAGCATGGAGTGGACCTGCATCTTCACACAAACAAGTGATGTATTGTGCACAAATACCTTTCACAGCCTTCTTCAAAAGGTAGCACAAGCACAATTATCAGCAAAAGTCTTCTTCTCTGTCTCTTTCCTCTCCTTCACTCCTCCTTAGTTAGCTTCACCCTCCTCCTCCTCAACCCAACTCTGACTCAACTGAAGTGAGAAGGAGTCGTTTCCTCTATACCAGACTCGGGAGTACTTCCAAAGCAGCCACATTGCATCCAGGAAGCACTTCCAGGCCAGAAGGAACCTCTCCAAAAGGAGGAAACCTCCTCCCCACAGCTCTCTCTGGAGCCCCAGCAAGGTGCCTATTGGAACTCTAATCCCAGTGAACCTCTGCAGAAGTATATACAGGAGGCCCACCAGAGAGCTGCCATACCTGTCAGACTGGGGGAGCACATGCCTCTGGTAGGCGATCTCCTTAAATCCTTACATTAAAAAGGAGTCCTGGACAGGTAAGTACCGTCCGTCCTGGTTAGGATGCCAGCCAAACTCTGTCATTTGTAACACCATTAATCCAATTTCTAACCTGATTAATCCAGTGCGCGTTTGCAGGGGCCACAGGGTATCAGTCCACTGCGGAACTCATTCACACACACTCACACTTCCTTGTACTGGGCAAGCTTAGAGTTGCTAAGTAATCTACCTCCTTAATGCATGCGAGAGGAAAACTCAGGCATACATCAGGAGCATGTGTGATGCAAAATATACACAAACAGTGTCTAAGCTGAGATTAATATCAAGGATTCTGGGCATGTGAATCAGCAGAAGTAACAATGTTATAAGAGTATGATGTGAGTGGGAGTGCTGATGCTAAGTGTGCCACGGAATAAAAGCTTGCCCCATTCACAGGTCACTCCTACTCAATGTTGCCAGTATGATCTACAATTTTCCACAATGCTAAGCTGAATAAAACAGATTCATGTTAGGTAACCACTGAAGACTATGTACAACTAAAACCTTCAGTACTATATAGTTACTATACTGATGCCAATTCACTGACACCTACTTTGTAAATTGTACTGAAAATAAACACTAATTTAACTACAAATAAACGTACAATATGTTAAGATGGATAACTAACTCCTTCCATGTATGTACACTATACCAGTAAATACTTCAGTTAAGTATCCATCCATCCATCCATTGTCTCCCGCTTATCCGAGGTCGGGTCGCGGGGGGCAGCAGCTTGAGCAGAGATGCCCAGACTTCCCTCTCCCCGGCCACTTCTTCTAGCTCTTCCGGGAGAATCCCAAGGCGTTCCCAGGCCAGTCGAGAGACATAGTCCCTCCAGCGTGTCCTGGGTCTTCCCCGGGGCCTCCTCCCGGTTGGACGTGCCCGGAACACCTCACCAGGGAGGCGTCCAGGAGGCATCCTGATCAGATGCCCGAGCCACCTCATCTGACTCCTCTCGATGCGGAGGAGCAGCGGCTCTACTCTGAGCCCCTCCCGGATGACTGAGCTTCTCACCCTATCTTTAAGGGAAAGCCCAGACACCCTGCGGAGGAAACTCATTTCAGCCGCTTGTATTCGCGATCTCGTTCTTTCGGTCACTACCCATAGCTCATGACCATAGGTGAGGGTAGGAACATAGATCGACTGGTAAATTGAGAGCTTCGCCTTGCGGCTCAGCTCCTTTTTCACCACGACAGACCGATGCAACGCCCGCATTACTGCGGATGCCGCACCGATCCGCCTGTCGATCTCACGCTCCATTCTTCCCTCACTCGTGAACAAGACCCAGAGATACTTGAACTCCTCCACTTGGGGCAGGATCTCGCTACCAACCCTGAGAGGGCACTCCACCCTTTTCCGGTTGAGGACCATGGTCTCGGATTTGGAGGTGCTGATTCTCATCCCAGCCGCTTCACACTCGGCTGCGAACCGATCCAGAGAGAGCTGAAGATCACGGCCTGATGAAGCAAACAGGACAACATCATCTGCAAAAAGCAGTGACCCAATCCTGAGCCCACCAAACCGGACCCCCTCAACACCCTGGCTGCGCCTAGAAATTCTGTCCATAAAAGTTATGAACAGAATCGGTGACAAAGGGCAGCCCTGGCGGAGTCCAACTCTCACTGGAAACGGGTTCGACTTACTGCCGGCAATGCAGACCAAGCTCTGGCACTGATCGTACAGGGACTGAACAGCCCTTATCAGGGGGGCCGGTACCCCATACTCTCGGAGTACCCCCCACAGGATTCCCCGAGGGACACGGTCGAATGCCTTTTCTAAGTCCACAAAACACATGTAGACTGGTTGGGCAAACTCCCATGCACCCTCCAGGACCCTGCTAAGGGTATAGAGCTGGTCCACTGTTCCGCGACCAGGACGAAAAACCACACTGTTCCTCCTGAATCCGAGGCTCGACTATCCGACGGACCCTCCTCTCCAGGACCCCTGAATAGACTTTTCCAGGGAGGCTGAGGAGTGTGATCCCTCTGTAGTTGGAACACACCCTCCGATCCCCCTTCTTAAAGAGGGGGGACCACCACCCCGGTCTGCCAATCCAGAGGCACTGTCCCTGATGTCCATGCGATGTTGCAGAGGCGTGTCAGCCAAGACAGTCCTACAACATCCAGAGCCTTGAGGAACTCCGGGCGTATCTCATCCACCCCCGGGGCCCTGCCACCAAGGAGTTTTTTTGACCACCTCGGTGACCTCAGTCCCAGAGATGGGGGAGCCCACCTCTGAGTCCCCAGGCTCTGCTTCCTCATTGGAAGGCATGTTAATGGGATTGAGGAGGTCTTCGAAGTATTCCCCCCACCGACCCACAACGTCCCGAGTCGAGGTCAGCAGCGCACCATCCCCACCATATACAGTGTTGACACTGCACTGCTTCCCCTTCCTGAGACGCCGGATGGTGGACCAGAATCTCCTCGAAGCCGTCCGAAGTCATTCTCCATGGCCTCCCCAAACTCCTCCCACGCCCGAGTTTTTGCCTCAGCAACCACCAAAGCCGCATTCCGCTTGGCCTGCCGGTAACCTATCAGCTGCCTCCGGGGTCCCACAGGACAAAAGGGTCCTGTAGGACTCCTTCTTCAGCTTGACGGCATCCTTCACCGCCGGTGTCCACCAGCGGGTTCGGGGATTGCCGCCACGACAGGCACCGACCACCTTACAGCCACAGCTCCGGTCAGCTGCCTCAACAATAGAGGCACGGAACATGGCCCATTCGGACTCAATGTCCCCCACCTCCCTCGGGATGTGGTCGAAGTTCTGCCGGAGGTGGGAGTTGAAGCTACTTCTGACAGGGGGCTCTGCCAAACGTTCCCAGCAGACCCTCACAACACGTTTGGGCCTACCACGCCTGACCGGCATCCTCCCCCACCATCGAAGCCAACTCACCACCAGGTGGTGATCAGTTGACAGCTCCGCCCCTCTCTTCACCCGAGTGTCCAAGACATGTGGCCGCAAGTCCGACGACACGACCACAAAGTCGATCATCGAACTGAGGCCTAGGGTGTCCTGGTGCCGAGTGCACATATGAACACCCCCTATGCTTGAACATGGTGTTCGTTATGGACAATCCGTGACGAGCACAGAAGTCCAATAACAAAACACCCGCTCGGGTTCAGATCAGGGGGGCCATTCCCCCCAATCACGCCCTTCCAGGTCTCACTGTCATTGCCCACGTGAGCATTGAAGTCTCCCAGCAGAACGAGGGAGTCCCCAGAAGGTATGCCCTCTAGCACCCCCTCCAGGGACTCCAAAAAGGGTGGGTACTCCGAACTGCTGTTCGGTGCATACGCACAAACAACAGTTAGGACCCGTCCCCCCACCCGAAGGCGAAGGGAGGCTACCCTCTCGTCCACCGGGGTAAACCCCAATGTACAGGCTCCAAGTTGGGGGGCAATAAGTATACCCACACCTGCTCGGCGCCTCTCACCGGGGGGCAACTCCAGAGTGGTAGAGAGTCCAGCCCCTCTCAAGGAGATTGGTTCCAGAGTCCAAGCTGTGCGTCGAGGTGAGTCCGACTATATCTAGCCGGAACCTCTCAACTTCGCGCACTAGCTCAGGCTCCTTCCCCTTCAGAGAGGTGACATTCCACGTCCCAAGAGCCAGTTTCTGTAGCCGAGGATCGGACCGCCAAGGTCCCCGCCTTCGGCCACCACCCAACTCACACTGCACCCGACCTCCTTGGCCCCTCCCATAGGTGGTGAGCCCATGGGAAGGGGGACCCACGTTGCCTCTTCGGGCTGTGCCCGGCCGAGCCCCATGGGTGCAGGCCCGGCCACCAGGCGCTCGCCATCGAGCCCCACCTCCAGGCCTGGCTCCAGAGGGGGGGCCCCGGTGACCCGCGTCCGGGCAAGGGAAAACGCCGTCCAAAATGGTTTTTCTTCATAGGAGGTTTGTTTAACCGCTCTTTGTCTCATCCCTCACCTAGGACCAGTTTGCCTTGGGTGGCCCTACCAGGGGCATAAAGCCCCGGACAACAGAGCTCCTAGGATCATTGGGACACGCAAACCCCTCCACCACGATAAGGTGACGGTTAAAGGAGGGGTCAGTTAAGTACATGTGTGAAAAAGGGTGAGAAGTAATATATGGTGGCACAGTGATAGAGCTTCTGCCTCGCAAAAAGGAGGCCGGGGTTCACATCCAGGTGTTCCGATTTCCTCCCACAGTTCAAAAACATACAGGCCAGGTTGAGTGGCAAAATCTAAATTGGCACTAGGGATTGTTCCTTTCTTGTGCCATATACATGCTTAGAATGGCTACAGCTTCCCCGCAATCCTGTTCAAGATAGAGCAAGTTTAGAAAATGGATGGATGGATGAAAGACCTAGTGTAAATTCCCACTGTTGGCGAATACACAGCAGCAGAATCTTCAGATAAATCACGCAAAGTGTCACTTACATCCTCACATACACCCACTGATACTTAATGTTAGCGAATTAATAATAAGAGAAACAGCTATGGAGCTCTTGCTTCACAGTTGCTGCTTTTCTAAGGTGAGAGGGGAAATGTGCTTTGGCTTTAGTGAAGAATGGATAATAGGTGGCAAATATAGAAGAAACGGAGGTTCCTGCAGCTTTCTAAAATGGAACCTGAGAATCCAAATTGTACCTGAGAATTTTCTGAGTAGCATGTCTGAAAGATGGGCTTAAAACAAGCTGCAAATCTGTATTTTTCTCTGTTTAAACATATAGTATCACTTACCAAAACTTTCCATAACTTGTAGTAAATATATAGCAAAAGCACCGTTAAATATTTGACATTATTTGCTGATAAGTATCTTGCTTTAAGTTGATTATTTATTGGTAATGTAATCTACTCTTGATATTGGCAGGCTAATCAACTATAATAGTGTTTTAATAAAATACTCTTTTGGAAAGGTGGAGTAAGATTTGGGAATTTCTGGGTTCTAAACCCTTCTCTGCTAAGTTTAAAAAAAAACAGTCAAACTGCAGAATCGTATCAATTCATACTGAGATGGACAAGAGGATATCTGCCATTTTCACCTCTGCCTAACACATCAAGTGCTCCTCTGAAGCCATCAGTGAAATCATCATTTTCCTGCAATTAATACTGAAAAAGAAAACATGATCAGCAACAGAAAGGAAGCTTCAGCCCTAAATTATTTACCGATAGGACAGAATGGCTAGAGCTTAATTTCATTCCTGGATTGCACATGAGTTTTCCCTGTTTTTTCAATCCACTTAACAAAGACAGACAAATTAGATCATCTCTTATGAAATTGTCTTGTTGTGAGAGAGTTAATGTGAGTGCATGTTGCAGTAGACCTGGCCTCTCACCCAAGGTTGCTCCCCACCTTGCTGGGATTAACTCTAATTCTCTGAAACCTGCTTTTAGAAAAAGCAGGATCAGGAAATAAATGGAGGAATGTATGGTATCAGCTTTACGTCATGGAGACCAGCATGGCAGCAAGGTATGTCATTTCATTACAAATTCATATTTAACTCCAATAACTGAAATAATGAATTATAAACAAGGTTTAAAGTAATCTTGCAAACTCACTTACCATAATACTTTTCTAGTTAAACTTTAGGCAACAAGCTGCACAAATAGGATCTGGGGCTAGTGGTTAGGATGCAACAGAGAACCTGTTTGACATCAAAAATATCCTAAAATAGAATGACATCACTATTTAGTGACCCCTGCTAGTCAATGCTCTCAAATGCACTAGTATCTGAGTGGATGTTCCACTGAATATTATTGGTTATGTTTCACAATAAGTGATTTTATTAAATTGATTTCTGAGAAACCAAAATTGCATGCTTAGCATTTGTCGATTATAAACAATATCCACTAGTGGCAGTTTGTAATGCGAGGTGATGGGGTGCTGTTTCCATCCAAATATTTTAAAAACTCTTACTTAAATTAATTAGGTACTGTAATGTGAAACAATCATGAAATAAATTTGTTTATTTGCACAATGTACCCAGTGTCAGCTGTGAGGGATAGCCCACGTCCTTACATAGCCGGGACGCCCTTGGGATGGAAGGACCAGGGGAGAGAACGTGCAAAGTGCATTACCTCCCCCAGAGCTCTAGATGGCAGCCCCCCTGGGTTGCAGCGGTGCCTCAGACTGCCACAGAGGATCATGGGACATGGAGTTCTTCTGCGCAGCCCTGTTGGGTTTCGTGGGTGTCCCCAGTGGGTGCAGCAAGGACAGGGGAGCCATACTTCATGGGGCTCCAACCCCACCCAGAAATACTTTTGGACCACGTGTATGGAAGATCGGAAGTACTCCTAGGTGGGAAATAATTGGAGCTGCCTGCCTCACTGGGACGAGGCAGAGTCAGGAGGAAGGTGGACAATGCTTGCAAGGAGGAGTGGAGGAGGCAGTGACCGAGAGAGAAAGAGAGAGAGAAGACAAAGAGTTGATTTACTGTATTGTGCTTTATTGCTTGTACTTGTGGCTGTGGTGGGAAACACCAGGGGAAGAGTTTCCCATAATAAAATATTCTTTGTGCTTTTAATTTGTGTCCAGAGCCTGTTTGTGTTGGGTGTTTGGCACTGGTGTCCACACAGAACATGTCAACATCCATTAAAAACTGGTTCCGACTTGTATTTGTTTAATTTCTGTGTGAATACCTGTGTGAAGGGTGCCGGCCAAATTAAGTCCTTGATCTTTTGGCCAGTAGGTGACCTGAGGCTGCCCTTTAATTTGTTGCTGCCACATTTATGTCAATGTCAATGTCAATTTATTTATATGGAACATTTAAAACAACATAGGAATGCTGTGGCCAAAGTGTTGTACAATAATAGAATAAAAGAAAACAAACAAACAACATAAATAACAAATTGAAATAAAAATATATGAACATAAATAAAAATAAAATAAATAATAAACAGAAGTGATGTTATATAATCACAATGAGGAAACCATCAGTATTACTGAAGGTCACAGAATGCAAGTGAATAGAAATGAGTCTTTAATCTTGTTTTGAACAGTTCAATTGTAGACGACTCCTTTATATGATGAGGTAAAGAGTTCCACAGGCGAGGAGCAGCAGCTGCAAAAGCCCTGTCCCCCTTGGTATGAGGGACAACAAGAGACAACTGACCAGAAGATCTAAGCACTCTGGATGGCTGGTGTAAAACACACAGATCAGATAAATAGGCAGGAGCAAGCCCATGTAAAGATTTAAAAACTTGCAACAAAATTTTAAAATCAATTTGAAAACTGACAGGCAGCCAGTGTAAAGAAGCTAAAATAGGAGAAACAGAGTCATACTTTCTTGCCCCAACCAGAAAGCGAGCGGCTGTATTCTGGCCCAACTGTAACCTGTATATCAGGGATTTGCTAATCCCAGAATACAGCGAGTTGCAGTAATCAAGGCGAGAAAAAATAAAAGCATGAGTAGCTTTCTCAAGATCCCTAGAAGATAAAAAAGGCTTGATCTTACCTAACAGACGAAACTTGAAAAAGCAACTCTTGACTACAGAATTTACTTGTTTCTCAAAAGAGAGGTTACTGTCAAAGATTACACCAAGATTGCGGACTTGAGGTATGCAAAAGACAGAGAAAGAGCCGAGAAGCCCAATTTGGGCTTTAGCTGATGGACCCGCTATAAGCACCTCCATTTTATTTTGATTCAGAAATGGGCAGTGAATTAGTATTATTTTAGTTTTTTTTAATCTAATGTGACTGGACAATCGTTAACACACTATTTGAAGTTCACATTAAAGGTTCACAGTTCACACCTGCCATTAATGTAACTACAGACGAGCAACCGGGACTTTACGGAGATGGCAACTTCACTTAGAACTTCAGTAATCAAAGAAAATGTTGTTATTTCTTTAATGAAATACACCTTCATAAGTGGGCGGCACGGTGGCGCAGTGGGTAACGCTGCTGCCTCGCAGTTAGGAGACCCGGGTTCGCTTCCCGGGTCCTCCCTGCGTGGAGTTTGCATGTTCTCCCCGTGTCTGCGTGGGTTTCCTCCGGGCACTCCGGTTTCCTCCCACAGTCCAAAGACATGCAGGTTAGGTGGATTGGTGATTCTAAATTGGCCCTAGTGTGTGCTTGGTGTGTTTGTGTGTGTCCTGCGGTGGGTTGGCACCCTGCCCAGGATTGGTTCCCTGCCTTGTGCCCTGTGTTGGCTGGGAATGGCTCCAGCAGACCCCCCGTGACCCTGTGTTCGGATTCAGCGGGTTGGATAATGGATGGATGGACCTTCATAAGTCATACACTTGAAAAAAAAAAAAGAAAATAGAGGAGTTAGGACCGGACCAATCTGACTTATGAAACGGCAGCAGGCAAGTAATTGAGGACGAGCTTACATGCAGACTTTTTCTTGCACAGGCTCCGCAGGTAGTTGAAACTTTTCTGAGGAAGACAGGTCTACCTGGAGAAACTGATATAAAAGCAGCTCCGCAATCACCATGTTAGTGCATTTCAGATGTGTCTCCTGGCTGCTAGAGTCCATCTGCCCTATGTATGGTCACCAGCCAGCATCACAGGGCTGGCAGACAGTGAGCATACAAATTGCTTCCGAGGCAGAGATAGGCGAGAAGAGGGGCGAAAGTAGCATGGAGATGCCACCAAAGTGCTCACTGAGTGCTGTGTCTGCGAACGCTGATCTCCAAGCTCCTTTTTTACCAGCTTCTCCAGGAGTCAAGTTCACTTTACTAATTACATAAGGAGTACATAAAGTAGTTTGAAACTTTTTAATACAAATGAAGCCCAGCTCTGTCTGTTCATTAATTAATTGCTGAACTATGTCCAGTTGACATCTAAGAGGAAAATAAATAATGGAAAAGATAATTAAGAGTGACCTCAAGTGATGAGAGTCTCTGCACCCAGGAAGGACATGATATCCAGAGGCCAAATGCCTTTCATTATAGACAGAGCCCATCACTAAGTGCTGTTTATCTCATATAACTCCTCCACTTTATGAATACAGTCAGCATCATCAGCAATTCGTGTAGAGAGTTTCAGACTCACCATATCCTCGTTCACCATATGCCAACTTGGGAGGAATTTTCACAAGACGCCTCTCATTGACACACATATCCAGCAGAGCCTTGTCCATGCCTTCAATGAGCTGCTTCTTACCAACAAACACATTGTATGTGGAGCCCCTGTCATAGCTGTGCAGAAGGCAGAAAAATACACATATTAATAAATGCAAAGAAAATAACATAGCATGTGGTCTGTAAGCCACAATGCAAATACACACTTTGCTGCTCAATGAGGATGCCAGCACCTAGGAATTTAGATTAATTTATTAAAACCTGCCAGCACATTCTGTGCTGTTCATTCTGTAAATGTAGCACCATGGTTCCTCCTGTTCAGTGAACGTTCAGCCGGAGAGAATACTTAAAATCTGTGAAAAACATATGCGAGTTATAAGTGGTCGTCACTGAAGCACACCTCTTCTCACCATGAAAGCAGTCTGCAACATGCCACGCAAAAACTCAGAATTCCACAAATAAATTTGCCTGAACCGTCATGACTGAAGTGAGGGCATGATAGCCCTGACGCCAACACAGTGCCCCCTGCATCCAAAGGACTGTACTAACACCAGTAGGCCTGGAAAGACGCAATCACAGAACTAAGCCAATCTGTGAGGCAGACACTAACTTTCGCAGCTATTAGTGAATGCCCCTTGCCCGCTTAAACTGGTACAGCGCCGCCCGTCGGAAGCTTCTGCACCGTCTTCAGGCGCGGAAACTGTTACTTATCATGAACGTATACTCGCTCAAATACTTTCAGGCACTTTGCATGCAAGGAAGGGGAGGGAAGAAAGGAAAAGAGAATTTGTAGCCCCGGGCCGTGGAGAGCCGGACTACGGTATCACGACGCGCCCGAACCAAACTGCTAATCCCAGATCACCCCTGCCTATTTAACCACACTTCATGCCGAGTTCAATTCACTTCGATTCGATCCAGTGGAGTTCAGGACCGTCTTACCTGGAGTCGAACTTCTTTCCGTCCGGGAATGATCCCAGGTAATGGTACCTGACAAAGTCTCCGGATCTTACCGCCCTGTCACACGAGGGAGGAGTGAAGGTCTTCTCGATCACGATGTCATCTAACGGGACTGGTGGCGCATTACACGATACGACGGTGACCAGCAGCGCCTGGAGCAGCATCGTGCACAGTCTGTGCGCCATCACTTCTCTTCCTTTGCTTCACTTTGTCTCCAGATTCTACGTCCCGCTGTTCCTGAGCCTGCCTGTCCTCCTTCAACCCGCCCACCGGCCGGCCCTCTACTAGGGATGTGGACACGTGGAGCCCAGGCCCTCTACAACAGGGAACAGCTTGAGGCGTGGGGGCGGGGAAGCCGCCGAGACCCACAAAACATCAAAGGATGTGCCATCAACGTGGCACACCCGCCGCCCAGCACAGCCTCTGCTTCGGTATGTGTGTGCGTGTGTGAGAGTGTGTGTGCGCGCTCCGTCCTGCTGTGTATTGAACCAATGTAAGAAGGCAACGACCGAAAAAAAACGATAAAAAAAGTCCAAATGTAAATTTTAGAATTAAATGTACCCGTCAGAATGATTAATAAACGAATAAAAATTAGCAATAGCAAATGAAAAGAACATCATAACAATAATACCATTAACTCAACTTAATCAGAGAAGTCTGATTAATAACCGAAAGGTATTAAAGGAGCAAAATAGGTAAATCAGAATGATGTATTAACATCTTCAGTTTTCCTTATTTCTCAGTTTACTTTTTATATCTACATAAGTTCTGAGCTTCACTGTCATGCTCCATAATCAAAAAGTGTACAATTATTGAGAAGTGTTTCTCAAAAAGTAATGAAAGGGAGACAATTACATAAAAGTGTTATCCATGAAATAAATACGTTAAATAATACATTGAGGGAAGAATAACTTAGGGCGTCATGTAAACTTAAATTTTAAGTCATTCCATAAACAGTCAAAACTTGAGCCTATCAAAAAGTCACTTTGGAAGACAACTATTAGTAAGGAAGAAGCGTAACAGTATTCCAAATGCCCTTTCGCAAGAATTTTCTGATTTGACTTGTAGCTCCCAAATGCCAATAATCTAATTTACTCTAGCCATCTGCTGTTAAGAGTGTAGCAAATCAATTCGATTTTAAAGGTAGGTTAGGTTTCTCCAAAAAAAGCATTTTGGAGGAAAAATGTACTTTATTAAAAATGTAAGCATTATTATACATATGAAAAATGCAACATAAATATTAATATACAATATCCGAGACAAGTCATGAGCTTTATATTAACTGATTGCTCGAGGCTTTACTGTATTAAGATGCTAAAAACATATATTTATGTTCATAAGAATTGCATATAAACACTCTCTGGTATGAGAAAACCCCCATATATGATATACTATTCGATTCATCTTGATACCTAGTAATACAGGACATTAAGCTTTTTGGTCCTCCAGATACAAGAAATCCTAATTTTTAGGCATTTTTGGGTTATATTTTGCACAGGAAATAACAACCTTATGGTAAAGAGTAAACCAATATGTGTCTGGGGACAAATGATCAGAAGAAGTTAAATGTTGTGCATGTTACATCCTCAGACCCTAGGGGTTCAGCCCCTAATGGTATACAAGGGATCAAAGTTACTCCTTTGAAAATATGGGGATCAGTAATATAGGCACATGGAATACAATTTTACACTATTTTGAGGTTAATGATCACAAATATATTTTTCAAATTTTATTCTTTACAGTGCTCATAGCCATCTAAGAACCACTCAAAGAAGATTAATAATGAGAAATTTCAAAAATAGGCATGTTGGGATATCATTTTAGACTATTTCAAGGTCAGTAATTACAAATATTATGCTATTTTTACTTATTTACTAGGATCTAGCCCTCTATGGACCTTTAGACCATCAGAAGATGAAAAATGACAAATTTCTATTATAATTAAGAATATTAGACTTTAAACAGATAAACTAATATATTTTAAATAGCTGATGCAACTGTTTTTGTTTATTATGTACTTATACCTCATGCATTAAATCATTACATTTCTTATGAAGACCCTGCATTAGGGCAGCTTGCACACTAAATCTGACTTTTCCATTAATGTGTCATACTGTATATACACAACTACAGTATGTACAGTAAGCGCTGTCAGCTTGTTTCATAGAGAAGAAGTAGTATTGAATTAAATGTTTCCTCCATGGACCACAAAAATGAAATGCATTCAGGAGGACCAAAGGTCTATAATATACAATTAACTTTTTCTTCATTCACCTGTGTTGTTCTAGTGTCAAAATTAAATTTTTATTAACATTAACATTGCTGCTGGAATAAACTCCAGTGTCCTCCCCCACCCCCCCCCCCCCCCCCCCCCCCCCCCCAACTCTCAGTTGTATTGAGAACACTTGAGAATGTTATGTTATGACTTCAAAACCCCTCAATATTCAAAATGCCAACTCTCAGACAAACAAAACTAATACTTGTAATAACGGTTAATAAGAAATCTTACATACAGAAGGCACTCCATCATCACAGTTACTGAGCACTTGTTGTTCCCATATACTGTACTTGACTGCTCAATTTATTACAGCAGCATTTCTGAAAACAGTGCTTTTTAAAGAAGGTATGTAGGGTGTTGTGTATATGTGAAATTCAGTATGAGAATGAACATTTTGGCTGTTTAGATGGCTTTGAGTGTAGGTAGGAGGCACTAGATGTGCTGGCATGAGTTTTTCAGGACAGGTTTTCTGGTTTTCACAGACAACAGTGTCTCAAGTTCAATCAAAGTCAAGTAAAAAAACTCCAAACAAAAGTGGTGCTGTGGTCAAAAACATAAACTGTTGATGAAAGGGGCTGGCAGTGGATGCTAAGAATTATGTAAATACAGTCATATATGTAGAACAGGTGTAGTCATTCAATTAATTGCTAAGAAAGAAAAACTTTACCAAAAGGGACACAAAGAAAGATGATAAATGGAATGCCACCAAGGTGTAGTAGAAGATTTCTTTATGGAGAATGACCAGTAGTAGTTACTCTCGGGGCATAAAATAGGAACACAGCAATTAGGGTGCCCTCTAATCCCATTGGTGGTAGCAGTCGAGTCCAGGATACCTGCCTTAGATTAATCTGGAAATGTTACCCGAGGGTTGTATGATCTTTTAAAAATGGAATGGGGCAAGTAGAGGGCAGTCCATGAGAACAATTGCAGGTTTTCCAGAGGACATTACTGACTTTGAAAGTGCACCTGAAATCAAGATCTGAGTCAGGAAAAGGGCTCAGTTTTCAAGAGTAAGACTCCACCTATATTCAAGCATCAAATGCAATGGATTACTGTTAGGTGGTGGCCTTTAAACCACTCTCTGACTTGCTTCCCGTTACATTTTAGAGTTTCTCTCCTGGCTGGGGTTCAGACTCTTGTTATATGTCCTTTTTGTTCAATTTTGAGTTGTTGAGGTATGTTAATATTCCTTTAGTTTATCGCCTGCTATGTTTTCTATGTCTATCCTATATTCCATGTGTTTTGTGGGTGGTCCCTTAAGGGGAAGGACCAATTGGCAATCACTAGAAACTGCTCTCCGCACTTTAAATCCAGAGGGTCTTCCACAGTTCCTGGCAGCACATTTCAGATGCACTAGGGAGTGGTGAGTTTAGTGGTGTTTTTTGCTTTGCTTATACTTATTGTTATTTTCTGGATTTTTGACCTTTTGCTCTGTTTTTTTACTTTTCTTTGGATTTTTCATTGTAACTTTGTAAGACTTGGATTGCCTCTTTGCAACCCTCTTATGCCTTTTGTGCTCTTCAGAGTTTCTTAGTGTGGCAGAGCATTTTTGTGATAATAAATCTTTTATTTTATAAAGATTACAGCTGCTGAATAATCGGTGTTAACATGTGCAATTAACGCATTCAAGTTTCTGCAATTAAATGTTTTAATGCAACCCAGCCACAGGGGATGTACAAACCAGTGTGTTTCTTCGTGCAGGTCCCAAGCCTGGATAAATGGGGAGGGTTACGTCAGAAAGGGCATCCAGTGTAAAATTTTGCCAAATCAATATGCGGACAACAATATAAATTTCCATACTGGATTGGTTGAGCCCCGGATTAACAACAACCGTCACCAGTACTGTTTTGCCAACATTGTGCTGGCGGAAATTAGGCTACTGTTGGCCGGAGAAGAAGATGGGGGAGACATGTCCGGAGGCAGAAGGAGAGGAGGAAAGTAAAGAGAGTGGAACTGAGAGTAGGAACTTTGAATGTTGGCAGTATGACTGGTAAGGGGAGAGAGTTAGCAGATATGATGGTGAGAAGGAAGGTTGATATATTGTGCGTGAAAGAGACTAAATGGAAGGGGAGTAAGGCCAGGTCAGAGGTGGATTCAAATTGTTCTATCATGGTATGGATGGGAGGAGAAATGGGGTAGGAGTTATTCTGAAGGAACAGCATGTCAATAGTGTTTTGGAGGTGAAAAGAGTATCAGGCAGAGTAATGATTATGAACTGGAAATTGGAGGTGTGATGATGAATGTTGTTAGTGCATATGCACCGCAAGTTGGGTGTGCAATGGGTGAGAAAGAAGATTTTTGGAGTGAGTTGGATGCAGTGATGAACAGTGTACCCAAGGGACAGAAAGTGGTGATTGGAGCGGATTTCAATGGACATGTTGGTGAAGGGAACTGTGGAGACGAGGAGGTGATGGGTAGGTATGGTGTCAAGGAAAGGAATGAAGAAGGTCAGAGGATAGTGGATTTTGCCAAATGGATGGACATGACTGTGGTGAATACGTATTTTAAGAAGAGGGAGGAACATAGGGTTACGTACAAGAGTGGAGGAAGATGCACACAGGTAGATTACATCCTATGGAGTATGTGAATTTCCCCTTGGGATTAATAAAGTATCTATCTATCTATCTATCTATCTATCTATCTATCTATCTATCTATCTATCTATCTATCTATCTATCTATCTATCTATCTATCTATCTATCTATCTATCTATCTATCTATCTATCTATCTATCTATCTATCTATCTATCTATCTATGCAGAAGAGTTGATCTGAAGGAGACTGAAGACTGCAAAGTGGTGGCAAGGGAAAGTGTAGTTAAGCAGCATAGGATGGTGGTCTGTAGGATGACGTTGGAGATCAAGAAGAGGAAGAGAGTGAGGGCAGAGCCAAGGATCAAATGGTGGAAGTTGAAAAAGTAAGACTGTAAGGTTGAGTTTAGAGAGAAGGTGAGACTGGCACTGGGTGGCAGTGAAGAGTTAACAGACAGCTGGAAAACTACAGCAGATGTAGTAAGGGTGACAGCAAGAAGGGTGCTTGGCGTGACATCTAGAAAGAGGAAGGAGGAAAAGGAAACCTGGTGGTGGAATGAGGAAATACAGGAGAGTATACAGAGGAAGAGGATGGCAAAGAAGAAGTGGAATAGTAAGAGAGATGCAGAAAGTAGACAAGAGTACAAGGAGATAAGGCGCAAGGTGAAGAGAGAGGTGGCGATTGCTAAAGAAAAGGCATATGATGAGTTGTATGAGAGGTTGGACACTAAGGAGGGAGAAAAGGACCTGTACCGATTGGCTAGACAGAGGGACCGAGCTGGGAAAGATGTGCAGCAGATTAGGGTGATATAGGATAAAGATGGAAACGTACTCACAAGCGAGGAGAGTGTGTTGAGCAGATGGAAAGAGTACTTTGAGGGGCTGATGAATGAAGAGAACGAGAGAGAGAAGAGGTTGGATGATGTGGAGATAGTGAATCAGGAAGTGCAACAGATTAGCAAGGAGGAAGTAAGGACAGCTATGAAGAGGATGAAAAATGGAAAGGCCGATGGTCCAGATGGCATACCTGTGGAAGCATGGAGGTGTTTAGGAGAGATGGCAGTGGAGTTTTTAATCAGATTGTTCAATGGAATCTTGGAAAGTGAGAGGATGCCTGAGGAGTGGAGAAGAAGTGTACTGGTGCCGATATTTAAGAATAAAGGGGATGTGCAGGACTGCAATAACTACAGGGGAATAAAATTGATGAGCCACAGCATGACGTTATGTGAAAAGTAGTGGCAGCTAGGTTAAGAAGTGAGGCGAAGAGTAGTGAGCAGCACTATGGTTTCATGCCAAGAAAGAGCACCACATATGCAATGTTTGCTCCGAGGATGTTGATGGAGAAGTTTAGAGAAGGCCAGAAGGAGTTGCATTGTGTTTTTGTGGACCTGGAGAAAGCATATAACAGGGTGCCTTGAGAAGAACTGTGGTATTGTATGTGGAAGTCGGGAGTGGCAGAGAAGTACATAAGAGTTGTACAGGATATGTACAAGGGAAGTGTGAATGCAACCCCTAAATGTACTAATTTAATCCAGTCAATTTGACCATGATTCACACTTTATGAAATAGCAGCAAATTAATCCAAGTCTATTAGTAGCGCTTGATCATTTCCTGTAAATGATCACAGGAAATTCATCCACAGACACCCGTAGAGACGCCACTCGTCCCTTGTAATATTGGATTGTCCCATGTATAAAATACAGCATACCTTATTAAATCAGTAAGGGGCACAATTTGAATCATATTGTGGTACACATAATTTCATATATACACTAGCTCTTCAAAGTGCAGAGAATAACATGAGAAAATTTTAAATCAAACCAGTTATACGAACGGAATGAATGAGTTTCATTTTCATGACGTGCTAACATTGCAGACAGACAAGCTTTACATGCTGAGTCATCCTTGCCATTATTCTGCATTCACATATTGCCAGTAAAAAAAGTCACATCGCACAGTATAGTGGGACGTCCAGAACAAGATACTACATGCAGTGATGTCTGCTAATACAAGTTCACCCTTGAAACATACAGTAAGTGATGCCGAGATAAAGGTCTGAGTGCTAGACAAAATGTCAGTGGATCAGCCCTGTCTCTAGTGGTGAATACACTTGCCATGGAGCCTTTTTGGTCATCCATGGGTGGATATCTGACCTGAATCTATGTGGTGCAGGTGCTATCCATGGTCAAACAGATAAACAGGAGATGACACAGTGGAATTGATCAATTCTTTATACCTCACTCACACTTTCCCAATGAAAACATGGTATGTTGATGTTGTTTAATTACTTGTATGTTACCTAATATAGCCTACATTATAATCTACATTAGCCTATATTATACTGGAACCGATAAAACTGGCATTAATCAGTGCAAATTAATCATGATAATATTTCCATCCATTTGGGCTGAAGGTTGTGATAGACTTATTTTATAACTCATAAATAATACATTCTAGGACAATGTGCAGTTTAAAACATTTCAATAAATAATCCATTCAGATACATATTTAGAAGTTTTTTCAGTCTGTCTATTTAAAAGGCTAATCTGTACACATTTTCAGTCTAATTTATGAGTCCTCCTCTTGAAGTAACAGCTGCGGAGTTGATTCATGTGTATCCCGCAGTTAAGCACAATCAGAGCTCTAACAGTGTTGATTGTGCACAAAAGCTGAATCAGAATTTTATGTTTCTGTTTTTTAATATTCAATTGTTTATGTACAAGTGGGGCAAAAAAGTATTTAGTCAGCCACCAATTGTGCAAGTTCTCCCGCTTAAAAAGACGAGAGAGGCCTGTAATTTTCATCCAAGGTATACCTCAACTATGAGAGACAAAATGAGAAAAAAAATCCAGAAAATCACATTGTCTGATTTTTAAAGAATTTATTTGCAAATTATGGTGGAAAATAAGTATTTGGTCACGTACAAACAAGCAAGATTTCTGGCTCTCACAGACCTGTAACTTCTTCTGTAAGAGGCTCCTCTGTCCTCCACTCGTTACCTTTATTAATGGCACCTGTTTGAACTCATCAATATAAAAGACACCTGTCCACAACCTCAAACAGTCACACTCCAAACTCCACTATGGCCAAGACCAAAGAGCTGTCAAAGGACACCAGAAACAAAATTGTAGACCTGCACCAGGCTGGGAAGACTGATTCTGCAATAGGTAAGCAGCTTGGTGTGAAGAAATCAACTGTGGGAGCAATTATTAGAAAATGGAAGACATATAAGACCACTGATAATCTCCCTCGATCTGGGGCTCCACGCAAGATCTCACCCCCCGTGGGTTCAAAATGATCACAAGAATGGTGAGCAAAAATCCCAGAACCACATGGGGGACCTAGTGAATGATCTGCAGAGAGCTGGGACCAAAGTAACAAAGGCTACCATCAGTAACACACTACGCCGCCAGGGACTCAAATTCTGCAGTGCCAGACGTGTCCCCCTGCTTAAGCCAGTACATGTGCAGGCCCGTCTGAAGTTTGCTAGAGAGCATTTGGATGATCCAGAAGAGGAATGAAACCAAAATAGAACTTATTGGTAAAAACTCTACTCATCGTGTTTGGAGGAGAAAGAATGCTGAGTTGCATCCAAAGAACACCATACCTACTGTAAATCATAGGGGTGGAAACATCATGCTTTGGGGCTGTTTTTCTGCAAAGGGACCAGGACGACTGATCCGTGTAAAGGAAAGAATGAATGGGGCCATGTATCGTCAGATTTTGAGTGAAAACCTCCTTCCATCAGCAAGGGTATTGAAGATGAAACGTGGCTGGGTCTTTCAGCATGACAATGATCCCAAACACACCGCCCGGCTAACGAAGGAGTGGCTTCGTAAGAAGCATGTCAGGGTCCTGGAGTGGCCTAGCCAGTCTCCAGATCTCAACCCCATAGAAAATCTTTGGAGGGAGTTGAAAGTCCGTGTTGCCCAGCAACAGCCCCAAAACATCACTGCTCTAGAGGAGATCTGCATGGAGGAATAGGCCAAAATACCAGCAACAGTGTGTGAAAACCTTGTGAAGACTTACAGAAAACGTTTGACCTCTGTCATTACCAACAAAGGGTATATAACAAAGTATTGAGATGAACTTTTGTTATTGACCAAATACTTTTTTTCCACCATAATTTGCAAATAAATTATTCTAAAATCAGACAATGTGATTTTCTGGATTTTTTTTCTCATTTTGTCTCTCATAGTTGAGGTATACCTATGATGAAAATTTCAGGCCTCTCTCATCTTTTTAAGTGGGAGAACTGGCACAATTGGTGGCTGACTAAATACTTTTTTGCCCCACTGTAATTGTTAGTGCTTTTGGTATGTTGTCTTGCAACATAGCAGTCCAAACCATGTGCATTGGTTTTATATTATATTATATTATATTATATTATATTATATTATATTATATTATGTTATATTATATTATATTATATTATATTATATTATATTATATTATATTATATTAAGATGGGGGTGTTTGGTGGTTGTTGGGCATTTTTTCTGTTACTTACTAGCTGGGATTTCTGACAGGAATTATTCCTCTAGTAGGCATTTTTGGGAATGCTTTTGGGACTTAGATGCTTTGTGACTTCCAAGTCAATCTTCTGAACTACTTTTGGGGTTGGGATCACCCTCAGAAAGTCTTTAGACCATCTGCCCACAGATGTCTCAGGTAGGATCAGATATAATTCTTTCCATTGACTCTCCGTGTTAGGAAGCCTTAGTAAATTCCATGCCGCCTTCACATAGATAGATAGATAGATAGATAGATAGATAGATAGATAGATAGATAGATAGATAGATAGATAGATAGATAGATAGATAGATAGATAGATAGATAGATAGATAGATAGATAGATAGATAGATAGATAGATACTTTATTAATCCCAACGGGAAATTCACAATGGATGTCTCGGGCAGGACCAGATATAATTCTACCTACTTTTTTGTATGAAAATGTGCTATATAAATAAATGTTCTTCTTGTTGTTGTTTTAAAGAGAAACTTCTTAACTGAGAAACACAAATTGGTATTGATCCTAAGTGTTAGGAAGCCTTAGTAGATTCCATGCTGCCTGCTCTCCATAATGTGACACAGTGTTCCATCTACTCCCTTTGCTGCCACCTGAGGGTTTGTGTGGAATTCTCTTTACTTTCTGCCAGTAAGTCATATTTCAATTTAAGGCCCTTAGATTAACTACTTACAAGAGAGGGAAAGAGAGAGGTTGGGAGCATGTGCCACATCTACCACACAACAAACAGCAGTCTGGGACCCAAGTGCAGCGGGTAACACCTCAGCGCCTACAAGGAACCAATTAAGCAAACATACTGTAGGATTATGACCCTAGCAATTGTTTCCTCACACTTACTCTTGGAATGTCTTTCCAATTATCAGTGTGGGCATATCCGTAGACAAGTTTTGAATCAGTTACCCATCATGTGCTCACTCTACCTCAGTGTCCTATGTGCCCTTGGAAACACATTGCCAGCCATGCAGCCTGTAATAGTAAATACTGTATTAGTCTTGATGGTCAGTCAGTAGTATGTTTAAATTATTTATTTTAATTTTACTCTGAGCATTATATCCATCCATCCATTATCCAACCCGCTATATCCTAACTACAGGGTCACGGGTGTCTGCAAGAGCCAATCCCAGCCAACACAGGGAGCAAGGCAAGAAGCAAACCCTGGGCAGGGCGCCAGCCCACCGCCTCTGAGCATTATATTCACTATATATTATTTAATATGTGCAAAGCTATGTTTGTTTGTAGAATATAACTGTTGTCTTTTTTGTAATATTTTGGACTATTTTGTAACAGATTGCCCTTTTAGAACATTAGGAAAATTGTATGTGAACTCTTACCAGTGAAAAACAAGAAGATGTGTTGATTGTGGTGAGCTAAGGAACACAAATACTGGATAGTGGAGGACTAGTTAAAGATATTGCCTTGTTTAAATGAAATTGTTTCATGCTTATTCATGCAGTGGGGATGACTAAAAAACCCATTAATCCGTAGATCCATCCTGCAAGGTGCCATCACTGCAGTCTTTCAGTAGCACTTTGAAAGTGGGGTGGGGGGGGGTTTCTTAATAGACAGAATTTAATGTTTGAAAGACTGAGAATATCTGAGCATTGTCAAAGCAGGCTCATGTTCATGTTAACATTATACAAATGGGCTTTTTTTACATGAGTAATGTTAATTGCCACAAGGCTAGGTACTTACTTAGTACTTACTTAGGTCCTCATGTGCCTTTGGACACATTGGGCAGCAAATTGGCACATTTTTTTCTGACTGGCTACTACTCCTTTCAGTGTCTTGGTTTGTTTCAGGTCATCGTGGAATGTTTTGCATCACGTGAGCTTCTGTCTTCCTCATTTCCACATCCCTTCAGGTGGAATCCATTTCATGGCCATCTTTGAATGGTGGTATTTCGGGAGATGCAGCCTCATTTGCTGTTCCACAACAATTTCAGACAGTGGACCTGCCTTCACCCTTCTTCAGACCTCTTTGTTGTAATGTAGTCACACCAGCTTATCTTCAAGATCTGCTTCAGGCACCTCTGGTTGAACACATTCAGCTTTTTATGAGTTCTGACTGTACTCTTCCATGTTTCACTGGCATAGGTGGCTGTTAGTAGATGCTGTTCGAGCCAGAAATTTATGTCAGTGGAAATGGTGGTGGCAGACGAGATGGAGTGCATTCTTTAAAAAACTGCTTTTGCCTTGCCTATTCTAAAGTTAAAATCAGCTTCAATGTCACCATCATTGCCCTTTGTGCTGCCTAGATAGGTGAAGTGGTCCTATGTTTCGATTTCTATCTGGCTAACCTAGATGGCCACTGGTTTGATTGTTGCTATTACACAGCTTCATTGTTTTTGTTTTCTCTGTACTGATTCTCAGTTCAATTTTCTCAGCATTCTGTTCTAGATCCGATGTGAGCCTCTGTAGGTCTTCATCATTTTCGGACAGTATGATGATATCATTGGCAAAGTCCAAGTCTTGCAGCCTTATTTGGTCTTTCCATCATATACCTTGGCTGGGTGCACTTGTTGTTTTCTTGAGAACTAAATCGACTACTAACAAGAAGAGAAGCGGGGACAGGATACACCTTTGTCACATGCCAATGATGATGTTGAAAAAGTCTGTTCTTCCTGTTTCTGTCCTAACACAGCAGCGAGAGTTTGCATACAGATTTCTGAAGATGTTGACATAGCTCTGGGGAATGACATAAGACCAAGCAATGATCTAGAGGGACTCTCTATGAACACTTTCAAACTCCTTCTTGAAGTCAATAAAATTCAGCACACTGTTCGATGATATTTCTGAGAATGAACACGTGTTCTGTGCAGGAGCGATTGCTATGGAAACCAGCTTATTCTTCCCATGGTGCTGTATCCACAGCTGCATGCAGCCTATTAAGAAGCACGGTGCAGAACACCTTGCCAGGAATAGACAGCAGCGTGATGCCTCACCAGATGTTACAGCTGGACAAGTCTCACATTTTTCAGCAACTTCATTATTGCTCCATCCTGCCAGTTCTGTGGCACCTTTTGTTCTCGCCAACAGCGTTTAATCGGCTTCATTAGCTAGGTTACTAGATTGTTTCCATCATATTGAAGCATCTCTTTCATGATTTCATCCAATCCTGCTGCTTTGTTATTCTTAATTGTCTTGATCGCTACTGCTGTCTCCTTCTCTGTGACCGGTTCTTCAGTCATGTCCAGGGCTGCCTGAGCAGGTAACTGATAGAGGCTATACAATGCTGCTGGGGTCAGTTGATTCAGTGTTTCTTGGAAGTGCTCCATCCAGAGCTGATCTTGCTCCTCTGCTGTAACCAGAATCTTTCCTGACTTGTCTTTCACTGGCACATTTGAGTTACTCTTTGATCCTGTTATTTCCCACACAATATGGTATAAGGTCTTAGCATCATTGCACCTAGCTGCTTTTTCTGCCTCAGTGCCTTTCTTATCTAGCCAGACATTCTTATCTGCACAGCAATTCCATTCACATGTAGATCCAAGTTCTGATATTCTCTGATATGTCTTGGCTACTCTTCTGCTGTTCCTGCACTGTCTCCGTTGCTCTTTGCAATTTTCTTTTCATCAATAAGCTTTCATGTTGGTTCCTGATTCCACTGCTCTCTCTGTGATCCTCTTCTTCTCCCAATTGTTCTTTCTGTACTTTATGTCACTGCCTCCATAAAGTTTTCCCAATGGTCTTCCAAATCAGTTCCTGCCTCCTGTAACTGGTGGAATCTGTTCCATAGCTTTATCTGATATTGCTGTGACATGGCTGGGTCCTTCAGCAATCATTTTCATAGAGTTTGATCTTTTCCTGTTTGGTGAGCTTATTGAAACACAGCTTCATATAAGCTCATAGAAGGTGGTGGCCTGAGCCCATATCTGGGCCTCTGCATGCTCTGAAATCAACTAGAGCCAATCTCCAACACTGGCTGATGAAAAAATTGTCGATTTCATTTGTTAGCGGTGCCACCAGGTAATCTCCAAGTCTGCTTTGTGCTGAAAGTAAGTGTTACCGATGGTAAGGCTGTTGATGCTGCAGAAAAGCAGTAGGCATTCCCCATTTTTATTGGTCCTCTGCGCCAATCCAACAACATTCTCCATGCCTTGCCTACTCTTATCATTTGTGCATTCAAGTCTACCTTTAACAGTTTCACATTGTGTCTGGGAATATTGTTGAACGTGTCCTACAGCTGCTCTTAGAATTCATCTTTTTCAGTATCATTTGCCTCTTCAGTTGGTGTGTACATTTGGACAATGGCTATTTTCCTATTCCTTGATGAGAAGCGGGCTGTAATAATGTGTCCATCGACTGTCTTCCAAGCAATAAGCACTATGGTAGCCTCTTTGTCTAGTAGCATGCCAACTCCTCAGGTGTATTTCTTTTCATGACCTGAGTAGAGAACTGTTTTACCATTGCTACACAGTTTCCCAGTTCTACTCCATCTCATTTCACTGGTTCCCAAGACACTGAGCTGATATTCTTTAAATTGCCTCAGCACTTGTGCCATCTTTCCACTCTGATATAGTGTCCATATGTTCCAAGTTCTGATCTTTGTTTTAATTTTGGCACACAGAATCCAGCACATGGTACTATCTTCCTTTCAGCTTTCATTACTGTCCCATCAGTGAAGAATCTTGTCCATTGCCTTTTCCCTCATGCTGATCTTTTTCTTGGAAATCACTCACTGTTTCTGTAGAGACTATAGGGTTTTACAGGACTGGGTTGCTAGCCCTGCACCTAACCTTCCTCCTTCTGCCTCTCGTGTTAGGAAACTCCTGAAATTATTCCAGCAATATAACTGATTTCATATTATTGCAGTGGCCTGTCCATTCACTGTTCATCAGCTTAATTGAACATTGGTGAGATGAGCTGGAATAAGTTAGCGACAGTAGAGATCGACCACCAGCTGCTTTACCATGGGGCCGACAAGAATCAGAATCCCTGTAGAAAACCTTTGATCCTTTGTTATTGGCTGATTTATTCTTGCTGCTTCTAGGACAGTGGTGGTTGATTTTGGTATTAGATAGATGTGCCTATATTGCTGCCATTCAGCTTAATTTTATTAATCTTACATATTTTTGTAAACACCTAAAAAATAACAAATGTCCAATATAAGTGTTTAAGTATCTCTAGAGTTGAAATCCTGTTACATTATATGACTCTCAAAGTTATACAGCAAAGTAGTCATGGGCTCCTGACTTGTAAGCTTGGGATTTTATATTTTGTTTCTGTATAGTGAGCACCATACTTGCTTATATATTTCTGTACTGTGAACACTGACAGATAAAGTTACTCACTTTGGGTCATTGTGACAATGCGGGTTCTGCTCCATGCTCCCATCTGCTGTTCAGGAGCCCTTGAACCCAACACCGTCGGTAATGTTACCGATGAGCTAGACAATGAGGCAATAACAATGGAGCAAGGGGATGGTACAAATGTGCAAAGGTGCTTTATTAAACAAACAACAAAACAATGGTCAAATTAAAGAAAGTGTAGTGGTTCCCAAAATCTTCTTCATTAAATAAATAATTCCATAAAAACAAACGTGGAGGTTTAAAACACAATAGAAAAACAATCCTTTAAAAGCTCAGGTTAAAACGTTGCTGGAAGCAGTCCTTTAAAATACAATTACCCAAGCCCGGTGCTTCTTGTACACTAGCGTCTCACCTGCTTCTCCCGTTTGGGCCCTGCAGCAGGCGAGATGCTCTCTCTGCAGCTGACCTTCTTGCTCTCACACAGGTCTGGAGGCCTCCCGATCCTGGCTTCAGTTGTGCACTCATCCCAGGCCTGAGACTTGGAGTCCTTAACAACCAGGACGCTCATGTCAAGGACTTCTCCACCAAGCCTCCCGACTCCTGCTGCCATCCTGGCCTTACGCGGCCAGTTGCCCTTCACTGGTCACTCCCGCTATTCGATGACTCAGCGGTAGCGACCACTACTATGACTCCCAGGTGTCGATCTAACACCCAGGCTTCCGTTCAGCTGCCTGCAAGCATTCACTTGCTCGCTCGCTCACCTGCACCGGCTCTCTCTCTCTCTCCTGCTCCTCGCTCTCCAGCAACCTCCGTCTTTCTTTCCTTTCATCTTTTTCTCCATCTTCATTTTTTAGCAGACTCGTACTTCTATATATGTCGAGAGGACATAGCATCCTCAGGAACAATCACGGATGTGGGCAGTCTCTCACCTGTGCACTTAGATGAGAAATGCCCACACCACAGATCGCCCTGAGACCTGCTTCAGCCACAACTACCACGCCCCCTTACTAAGCCGCGAGCACGGTGATTATTTTAAAAACTGGCCTTTGCTGAGAGAGCTGTGGACCCGCTATACCACAGTCATACGTAGAATCAGTGGTCAGGACTGAATGTTTGTCATTCTACTTTACAATCTGTGGAATCAAACTGCCTGTGCTAGATTCTCATCTTGTGAGAGCATCAAAAACATATATGCTTTTCATCTAGATAGAAAGCTTTGTCTATTTGTGTAGGTCAGTCAACTTCATTATTAATAATTTATATTATATATATATTTTTTAATATGCAGCAAATCCAGTCCATAGCAAAAACAGACTTGACTAGACTAGAGGTTAGTGGATTTCAGACCAAGTTAACATTCTAGTGACAGCTACCACTATTACCATAGGCTATATGATCACCTGGACTAAGTGTTACAGAAAACATCAGACTTCATGGGTCTGGAGTCCATCGAGGACCTACATAAAATCAGAAAAACTGTGAACGTGTTACACCAGTACTTAAGTCCCTATATTAAGACACAGAAAGGTATTTATAGTACCTAACTATCCAATACAACTATGGACTGACAGTTTCTCACAGGATTGTCAAAATGGATGGATGCTGGACTCATAAATACAGCTTCTGGTAATGATCCACTGCCATATTAAGACTTAAAAATTGCATGCAGAGTGTTGCATTTATGGTATTAAACTGAATTGAGCAAGGTTTTGTAATGTAGTGTATTGGAAACATTTGACATCACCTCAGACAGGGTTTTTACCCCTTGCATGCACCCACTGTATCTTTTGGGTTATGTTTAAATAAGCACACAGGACTAATATATGTAAATACAGATGAGGTGATAGCATGATCAAGTGCAGGTGTTAAGGTTAAAAACAGGATCAAACCATAAAAATTAACTATGGCAAAATTGTAATTGAATAGGCATGTGATATCTGTACAATGTTAATATCTGTGAGGAAGCAGAAGAGCTGATGCCCCTAAGGATTATGAAAATTAATCATACGTCTACCTGGCATTAATTCTGTATTAGGTAAAAAGTATGTCATCAGTTACAAAAGTAATTTGAATTAGAGTCCATCTGGAAAAGTCTACACAATACAGTTCCCAGAGATACAAAACATTTTGAAAGATATATAACAGACTGAAAGGAACACTTGTTTATTGCTCAACTTACATCCATCCACACATCCTTCAATTCATGTTTGAACTTTTTTTTATCCAGGTCAGCATCATGGAAATTTGGTACTTACCCTGAAGGCAATGGAAACACAAGGAAGGAAGCATCTTTATTTGTCTGACACTTTTATCTAAGGTGACTTACAACATTTGAGATACAATTGGTTGCATTTTCATTTTAGATTTCCAGTTGGAGAATAGGCAGGTGAAGCAACCTGTTCATGGTCACACGGTGTCAGTAGCAGGATATGAATCCACAAACTCAGGGTTTGAAGTCTAAAGCCTTAACCACTACCTCACAATGCCTCCTCAGCATCATGCACTCTAATATTCCTGTGTTATAGGTTTATAACGTTATTATTTTTACACAGAGTACAGTGAAATATGACATACAAATAGAGTTTAGCAG